>NW_007251420.1:0-29157 GCF_000164805.1 Carlito syrichta | reverse complement strand
GGGAGCTCTGCCAGGTAGTCGGTCCGAGCAAGGGATGCTCCCGGCAGCCGACAGTTCCAGCCAGCCGCCAACCCTCCCGCGCGGGGCGCCAGTCCGCCTTCTTTCCCACGGCTCCTCCCCAGCGCCCTCAGGCTGCGCCCACAGTGGAGGCACAAGGCCGTCGGAGCGAGACGCGTGGGCCATGGGGCGGCGAGTCCGGATCGAACCTAACGATTCCCCCGTCCCAACACACCCGCTGAAGCCGGGACTCCGCCCTACCCTGGAGTCGTCATCTCTCGTTCGGGAGTCCGGGGACGTTTATGGACTCTCTCGCGCTCCGTAACCGAAGATTTCTGCCCCTAACAAAGATGGCCGCCGGCCGTGTCCTATCCCGCCCTTTGGTCGGTGTCGAATACTTAGACTCTCTTTCATTTTCGGGTTCCTCCTGGCGGGAGATGGCGCCGGTTCCGAAGACCGTGGGACGGATAAAGCTAGGTGAGCGAGAAGACAAGACTAGAGGGGGTCCAGGAGGGCAAAGGCAGCTCTACTTGGGTCTACCTGAGGTCTAAACGTTTTCAGTAGGATTTGAGGCTTTAGGCGGAGGGTGGAGGGAGAGGGCTCAGGACCATCCATCCCGAGCCGGCTGACGAGGCTCCGCCTTCCTGTCCTGTAGACTGCCCTCTGCAGTCCAGCTCCCCGCTGGAGGTCACTGCTGTCCCCAGACTCTGCAAGGAATTCTATCCTGAGGACTACGGCGAAGAGGTAAAAGGGCAGTCTTCCTCAGCCCTGGCTTGTCTGGTCTCGCCTCTTTTCTGTCGGCTATGTGAGACTCGCGACTGGTGGACGCAGCGCGGGGCTCTGGAGGCTTTGGGGAATTATAGCCTCGGGCTCTGCCCTTGAGGATCTTAGGCAAGTGAGGAGTGGGGTACCGGGAGTACAGTCCTGCCGTAATAAATGCTGGAAGTGGGCAGCATTGAGCAGACAGTGGTCTCTGAGTTGAGAATTGGAGACTGGATTAAAGTTCCTCGGGGGAAGATATTACATACAGAGGGGACGGTGTGAGCAAAGACACCAAAACAGGAAAAGTGAAAAGAACTTCACTAAAGAGACCAGGGTGGAGGATTTGGTTGGAACAGTAAAAGAAGGGGCGGAAAAGAAGGCAACAAATGACTTGAAAGCCCATAACTTGGCACAGGGGTTTAGATATTCTCAAGTAGGCAATAGGGTTATTGAGGTAAGGACAAGATTAGGTTTGGGAGCATTGAGAAGCTACACTTCCAACTGTTGATCATCCCTAGAACTTCAAACTCAACAAGTCCAAAAGTTAATTTTTGTATTTGCAAATTGGTTCCTTTTCATCGCAATTTTGGTTAATAACACAAATTTTCATCTAGTTGCTTAATCTAGATATCTGAAAATCAATTTATAACCCTTCTTTTCCTGTACCTCACACATTTTGTCACTAAGATCTACTTATAAAATGTCTCTCTGCCACTCCCATAATTCAAGGACTCATTCCTTCTGGCCTGAACAGTTGTAATGGCCTGCTAACTAAACATGCCATTCTAGGCTTGTCTCCCCATCAGCACAGTTTCATTTGTTTCACTCCCCAGATCATGAACACTCCTGTCACTGACAAGATGGAGTCTACACTCAATGTGTCACACAAGGTTCTTCAGACACAGTCCTGGCTGTGTCTCTATTGGAATGGCCTTCTCATCAATCTCTTTGTATACTCAACACACGCTTTCTGAGCATCAACTGTGTACCAGACCCTGCTGTTGGTACTAGGAAAACAGCAGTAAACCAAACAGACAAAAAATCCTTCTATACAGTGAATTACAAGTATCTAGTGGGTACAGCCAGTTAAATAAATAAACAACATAGTATGTCAAATATGAAAGTGACATGAGAAGGAAGTCCCTCCCCCCCACATCTTTTTTTTTTTTTAAGATGACTAAACTGGTCTGAGGAGGAGGAGAGTGGTTGAAGATACAGGAAGACGGTACATATTTGAGTGGCATATCCTGGGAAGGCTGCCTAAGATGGGACCCAGAGCATGCATTATTTATGCTTACATTACAATTGGAAAGCTGAAACAAACCCTGAAGGAAATTGAATTTATGTATGTACGTATGCATGTATGTAATTTTAGAGATGGGGTCTCGCTCTGTCACTCAGGCTGGAATGCAGTGGCGTAATCACAGCTCACTGTAGCCTTGAACTCCTGCACTCAAGTGATCCTCCCACTAGAGCCTCCCAAGTAGCTGGGACTACAGGTATGTACCACCATGCCCAGCTAATTTTTAAAATTTTTGTAGTGACCGGTCTACCTATGTTGCTCAGGCTGATCTCAAACTCCTGGCCTTAAGTGATCCTCTTGTCTTGGCCTCATAAAGTGCTATGATTACAGGTGTGAGCCACCTTGCCTAGCCTCAGAAATTGAATTTAAGAATAAGACTGATGGTGAAGTAGCATACATCTCTAGTCCTAGCTGCAGCCTGGGTGACAAGGTGAGACCCCAACTAAAACCAAAAAAAACCCCCTAGAATGGAAGGGCTTAATGAAAACAAAAAAACAACAAACCACACAAAAAAGAATAAGACTGATAAAAATGCTCAGCAGTGTAAATGAAGATGCTTTGAGTCTTGTTTAGAAAACTGAGTGTATCTCAGTGATCGAAGTCCTGCCTACACATTATTTTAGCACCCTGGAGTTTTTAATTTTTAAGTTTGTGACTTCTAACTGAAGAGGTTACAGTTAGGTGTTAGGGTTAAGGGTTAGGGATTAGGGTTAGGGTTAGTTAATTGGCGCCTAAGTTTCTTTTAGTCCTGCTCTGTTTAGGACTGATTAGGCTGTATAGGTATGTGATCATTTCTGTCCTCCAAAGTTTCTACTCACTGAGGCAACAACTCTCATCAGAACCACAGGATGTGTGGGCTAGGACTTGAAGAGTCTTGCCTCATTTTGTGAATGAGGAAGGGGTCCAAATAAGTTAAATGTCCAAAATCAAACAGCCAAGTAGTGGCAGAGCCAAAACCCAGATAAGCCAGGCACAGTTGCAAGCACCTGTAGTCCCAGCTACTTGGGAGGCTAAGGTGAGAGGATTGCTTGAGTCTAGGGGTTCTAGTGCAGCCTGGGTAACATAGACTTCATCTCAATTTTTTTAAAAAGCCTTATTACTCCAGCCTAGTGTTCTTTCTAGTTCCATTCTGCCTTCCCAATTAAGAGAGCAATAAAAAGCAATGAAAGCTGGATAATCCCAGCACTTTGGGAGACCGAGGCGAGAGGACTGCCTGAGCCCATGGGTTGAAGATTAGCCTGGGCAACTTGGCGAGACCTCATCTCTACAATAAATCCAAAAATTAGCCAAGCATGGTGGCTCATGCCTGTAGTTCCAGCTACTTGGAAGGCTAAGGCAGAATGATCACCTGGGCCCAGCAGGTCAAGGCTACGGTGGCTGTGAACATGCCACTATACTCCAACCTGGGTGCCAGAGTGAGACTTGACTCAAAACAAAAAACAAAAACAACAACAACAAAATGAATACTAAGGTCTAGACTGTATAACACAAACTATGTGAGTGCAGCTTTGTTGATGGGGGTAGAGGTAATTAGTGATGAAAGAATCTGGGAAGGCTTTGAGGGTTAACAGAACTTGAACTGAACTTGGAAGGTGAGACGAGATGTGGTGATAAATAACTCAAAGCTGGGGTAGATTGGAGGACAGCTGGGGGAAGGGCCAAGTTTGGAGGGAGCCTGGTGTTAGGGGAGGATTGCAAGGGAAGGTTGGAAATGTCAGCCAGGGAGCTTTTTGGAGGCTTCAAATCTTAGGCTAGATTCCACTCCACCTATGGACCTGGCAGTGGGGAATTATTTGACATTTCTGCATAGGGAGTGATTTCTGAGAGCTTGGTGGGGAGAAGCAGGAAGTGCAGGGGAGAGGCTAGCTAGGAGCTGCCGTACTTGTTTAGGTGAGAGGTAGCCCCCGGGTGGGTCATATGGGGCCCTTCATAGCGTAGGATATGACCTAGCTGCAAGAGCAGGTGAGAGGTAGCCCCCGGGTGGGTCATATGGGGCCCTTCATAGTGTAGGACATGACCTAGCTGCAAGAGCAGGTGAGAGGACTCCATTCCAGGGAGCTCAGTGTGGTTGACCCAGTGGCAGGTAAAGGGAAGAAGGTCCTGGAAGGTGGAGGAGCCGGGCTGAAGGCTGCAGTCAGCCCTTACAGAGACAGGAGAGCAATGAGGGGAGGTGATATGCCACAAGAGCCAAGGGCAGCGGATTTGGGGTGCTGAGCAGGGAGAGGTCAGAGCCAGTGAGATTCTCTGGGCTGGATGGCTGGTCTGTGGCTGCCATGGTGGAGAGGTCAAGCCAACCAAGCCCTCACTATCTCCCTGAGCTCCCCCCAACACCAGCCTACCCTCCCCTCCCCCTCCCAGGACATAGTGGATTTTCTTCGACGGCTTGTGGAGAGTGATCCCCAGGGCCTGCACCGGATCCATGTGGATGGGAGCAGCGGGCGGCTGCAGCTGTGGCACCATGGTGGGGAGTGCAGGGGCCGGGCCCCGGGGTCGAGGCTGGTACCCTGGGGAGGGCTGACCCTCGGATGCTCCCCTCGCTCATGTGCCTCTGCTTTCCTGTCTCTTTCTCCCTCCTGACAGATGACCTCCTAGACCATTCCAGTGATGAGGGGGGAACGACTGAACAGAGCAGCAGGGGCAAGGGGGCTGAGGGACTGGGCACCTACTGTGGCCTCCGCAAGTCCTTCTTATACCCAGCCCATGGATCTGAGCCCAGCCCTCAAAACCTCTCTGCCTCTGCAGCCTCTTCCGGTGTCTCAGACAGCCTGCTCCAACTGGCCATGCCCCAGAAGCTCCAGGTGACAGAAGAGGTGAAACTCAGGAACGGGCTTCACTGTCCTCCAGGGTTCTTTCAATCCTCATATTCCCACCCCTATTTTCTCCCCTAATCTGTACTTTTCAGAATTCATCTGCACTTCATGTGCCCCCTCTCATGTTCTCTCTCATTCTCCTTGTCTCTCTATATTCCTGTCACCTGCCCTTCGTCCTCCAGGAAGCCAACCGCCTGGCTGAGGAGCTGGTGGCTGAGGAGGAGCGCATGAAAAAGAAAGCAGAGAAGAAACGACTCAAGAAGAAGGTGGCCAGAGATTGAGGGCGGGGGATCCCAGAGGGATTGAGGGGAGGCAAGAGGAGACTTTATGGGAATGGGAAAGAGCTCAAGATGGCCCAAGGTACATCTTCTTGCCAGGAGGGCCCAAGGAGTTCAGGGACTAGGGGTCTCTGAGAGGCCATCTGGTACGGTGGATCTGGAATCCTGCTACGCTGCCTAGGTTGGAACCTGCCTCCTCCTTACTGTGAGGCCTCTGGCTGGTTCCTCTCTTGTCTGCTTTTTTCACCTGTAGAATGCGGATAATAACAATGTCTACATTGTAGGGTTGCAAAGATCAAATGAGCTGGTGTATGCCCAGCTCTTAGCCCAGTACATGACATACAGTAAATGCTCAAAGTACATTGTTATCATTATCATTATTGTTTCAGCGTCAAAAGGAACGAAAGCGACAGGAGCGTTTGGAGCAGGGCTGTGGGGACCCCAGGGTGAGTATCCACAGGCAGGTACCAAGAGCACCAAGAGCCATGAAGGGAGGCCTGAGTGATCAGGTGGCTTAAGATGATCTCAACTATGTACTGTCCACCTTTCCTCCAGGCCAAAGCTACCCCCGATGGAGATGAGAGCCCCCCATCCAGCCCTGGGAACTCAATTCAGGCACAGTGTGGTGAAGAAGAGGTGAGGCCCCTTCTTCCCTCCTGGTCTCTGCTCACTGTCTCTTCCTCCTCCTCTGAGATGGGCTTCATCCCCACCCCTTCCTAACTATCCTTTTGCCCACAGGACTCACTGGATCTATCTAGCACTTTTGTGTCTCTGGCTCTGCGCAAGGTTGGGGATTGGCCCTCCAGTGCCCACAGAGAGAAGGGACTGAGCCAGGAGCTGGAAGGTAGGGGCTCAGCACCCCAGAAGAAGACAGACCCAGAGGAAGGGAGCTCTCCAAGGGAGGAAAGACTCAAGCAGTGTCCTAAGGCAGAGGTAAGGTGGGCAAAAGAACCAGTTTGGCTAGAACCAAAAGCACAAGTAGGTGCTGGAAAGGCACATGATCTAAGGGTTGAGGGGAGTGTCCAACAGGAGTTCTCGAGCCCTAGAGTCAAGAGCCCTGGGGTCAGGCTTCATCACTGTCACCAGGACCTGGGGTAATTTCCTCTGTAAGAAACATCAAGTTTCCTCTTTGTGCTGTTCAAAACCATCTTGCAGGGCCGTCTTGTGAATTGCATGAGGTGGCTAATGCTAATGGCAATGTTTTCTGTTTGAACAAAGGATAAGGATTTGGGGAGGCTGAGGCCTTGAGGCCTGCTTGACTTTGCTTCCCATCCCTAGACATCTCCGGGACAGCTGGCAGCTGCCTTACAGCAGAGCCAGGAGCTGGCAGGTGAGCTGCTTTCTCTCTCCCTTCTCACCCTGTCCTCCCTAGAATAGCCCCATCTGGACCTCCGCACACTCTCTTCTTTCTAGAGTTGGGTACCAGTTTTGCTCGAAATGGTTTCTACCATGAGGCTGTGATCCTCCTCACCCAGGCCTTGAAGCTTAACCCCCAGGACCACCGGTAGGTAAGGGTGTGGCCAGTGTGCTGAGCAGTCAGGGATAGGCAGGGTATGGAAGACTTGGACCTTTGGCCCTCTTCTGTCTTTATCAGGTTGTTTGGAAATCGCTCCTTCTGCCATGAGCGGCTGGGTCAGCCAGTGCAAGCCCTGGCCGATGCCCAAGTGGCACTTACCCTACAGCCCGGTTGGCCCCGAGGCCTCTTCCGCCTGGGCAAAGCCTTGATGGGACTCCAGGTAATGGGTCGGGGCTAGAAACCGAGGAGAGGTTTGGGTAGGCTGCGGTGGGGAGTGCATCAACAAATGGTAGTGGTACTAGGAGTAAGGGCCAGTTTTAGATTGGGGGTATTTTAAGCTCAGTGACTCCCTAAACTTTTCTCTCTCTAATCCTTCTGGGACTAAAGCGCTTCAGGGAGGCAGCCGCTGTGTTTCAGGAGACTCTGAGAGGTGGGACCCAGCCTGATGCAGCCTGGGAGCTCCACTGTTGCCTTCTCCAGCTCACTCTGGTAAGGTGACCAGGCCCACCCTCATGCTAAGGGGGTATCAGAGAGAGTTGGCTGGGACTGCAACACCAAGCAGTGCTCCCTTCTGTCTCAGGTGGTAAGGGGAACAGGAATGGGTGGAGTGAGAGGCATGGGCTGTGCTGCTCAAAAGGATTACCCAGTGCCCCTTTCTCCCTTCTCAGCAGGATCAGCAAGGAGGAATCCATGCGGCACCTCGGACCACTGGAGCCCCCCGGCTGTTTCCCCATGCTGAGCTGAGAACCTCAGGCCTACTCTCCCTTAGTTACCCTCGAAGCACTGCCCCAAGGGCCCCTGGCCTTCTGTCTCCACATGCACATTATTCCCCGCGTCACTGGAGCCAGCCCACCTGGCACCTCCCCCAGGCTCAGAATAGAAGACCCCACCTTCCCCATCTCCAGGAGCTTTCAAAGGACTGGGACATCCTGGGACTTGGGACCCAGTATCTACCTCAGGCTGGACAAGGAAGGACTGATCCTTCATAGGGCAAGGCCATGTGTATCCCCCACAGGGATGGGGACATTGTGTGGTGACAGGCCATTGCATATCTTGAGACCTTATTCTCTCGATCCATAGTTAAGGACACCCCTGGCACGGGAAAACTTCTGATGAGAGAAAGGAGCCCCATGTCCACTGAAACATCTTTACTTTGGTTCTCAAGCAGATGGCTTCTTCTGGGGATGGTAAAGAAAAATAAAACCCACCAAGAAGGCAGTTGTATAAAAGCAGGGTAGGGCTGGCTCTGCTTCTCGGCCCTGGGGCTGCCTTCATCAGCTAAAGCTCCCTGCTCTGGACCGGGGTCACAGTGACGATGAGGTGGGAGTCTTGCCTCTCAGCTTGATGGATGCTCACCTCTTCCTAACCACAGCTCCTGCCGTTTTTTCCAGCCACAGCCCCATTTGCTCCCAGTCCCTCATGCCCTGTTTCCTGTCCACATTGCTATGCATACTCTGGCCTCCCCTTTGTCCAGCAGTCTGATGCTCACCTCTTCTCACTGCTAGAAGATTCACCAAGGGTTTGCATTCGGGAAATCCCTTACCAGCACCTGCGTGGAGCTGGCAGGGCCCTATATCTCCATACTCCCAACTGCTGGCTCTCCTGCTGAATGGGCCTTGTCAGATGCCTGGCTTGCAGCTACCTTGGCCACTCTCTTTCTCCACCCAGAATGGGGGATTACCATTAACCTTCCCCGTGTGAGCTTACTTGGTTTTTCCACCAGGGTCACTGTCCCAAAGAAGACTATAATTCTCTACTTCCTGTGTAAGAATCATGATCTTTTGGTTTCTCTTCTGCGTTCCTGGCAGCTTCTCCTGGCTTGTTCCTCCCTAGTCCTGCCTGGGACTTTCTGCTCATTTAAGTGTGGATCTGCAGGGGACATTTTAGTCCCCCTACTCCCCAGTACCTTTCACAGAGGAACCATTCATTAGGTTAAACGATTATTACTGCCCATGGGTCTTGCTCAATACTGTCATACCTGGAGATAGGAGGTGTTGAAACATCTCTTTTACATAGGACTTTCCCAATTTATTTTTTATTTTTTAAAAGACAGGGTCTCACTATTTTACCCAGGCTAGTCTCAAACTCCTGGCCTTAAGTGATCCTTCTGCCTCAGGCTCCTGAGTAGTTGGGATTATAGGCACAAGCCACTGTACCCCCACTAAATTTCTTAATTGTTTATGGTTTAGGCACCTTAAGTACTAGGTAGCAGGATACAGTCTGCCATTACTAGCTGGATTACCTTGGACGGGTCTCAACAGCTAAGCCTCAATTCCCTCATCCTTAAAAATGGGGACAGTTCCTACCTCACAGGGATGTTGTGAGGATTGAAAGAGAAAGTGTGAGAAAATACCTACCGAGTGCCTGGTACATAGTGGGTGCTAAATAAACCAATTTTTATCTGCAACTGTCCTACATATTCATGCTTCCCACAGCAGGAAGAAAGGAATATGAATGAACTGCTGCTTAAATTCACAAACTCTAGAGATCCTGGGTCTGTGGTTCTCGAAGTACAGTCTCTAGACCAGCAGTGTCAGCATCACCCAGTAACTTGCTAGAAATGCAATTTCTCAAGTCCCACCATGGACCTTCCAAGTCAGAAACCATAGGAATGGGGCCTGGCAATGTAGGTTTCAATAAGCTCGTTAAGGTGACCATGCACACTGTTCTGGGGCATAAGTGGAACAGACATCCCTCCAGAGGCCATTATGGTAGGACAGGTTTGAGTTTTGTTTTGTTTTGTTTTTGAGTTGGAGTCTCACTCTGTCACCCAGACTGGAGTACAGTGGCATGCTCCCAGCCACCGCAGCCTTGACCTGCTGGGCTCCAGCAATCCTTCTGCCTCAGCCTTCCAAGTAGCTAGAACTACAGGCGTGCACTACCATAGCCAGCTAATTTTTTATTTTATTGTAGAGATGAGGTCTTGTCAAGCTGCCCAGGTGGGTCTCGAACCCGCTGGCTCAGGCCATTCACTCACCTCAGTCTCCCAAAGAGCTGGGATTACAGGCTGAGCCACCGAGCCCGGCTCAAGGCTTGAGTACAAGAGCTGGCAGTGCCAGCTGGGCTAGAATTTAGGAAACCTCAAGGGGAGAAAGCTATGGCGCAGAGACAATGAACTTGACTGGAGTCTACCTTCCTGAGTGGAATTATTTACCCTGGGAGGTCTTTGCTTATTCCTAGTAGGGGAGTGGGGTGGGGGGAGGTAGCTGTGCTTGTTTAAGGGGTGATTGTATTACAGTAACTCCGTAAGAGGCCTGCCCATCTGGCCTTCCAGTTCTTGATTGGGAGATGTGTGTGTGTGCTTTTGGGACTTCACTAGGGCTTTTGGCAAAGAATGATCCACCACTACTGCGTGGTATTTTTGCCTCAGGTTAGGCTGGCTTCTTTTTCCTCCAGCTTCTCAAATAATGTTCCCTACCCCGCACCTCTTGGCCTGTGCTGTATGGATTTGAATCTTCTTCAAGAGCCACATGACTCCTGAAACCTCGCCACTTTTCCTTACTCTCACCACTCCTAATTGATAGTTTCTGACCACGGAGCCTCAGTAGCAAGCACCCAGGATGGGAAAGTAGGATGACCAACTGTCCTGGCTTTTCTGGGACTGAGGGATGTCAGGATGTGGGACTTCCAGTAGTAAAACTGGGAAAGTGCTGGGCAAACAGGAAAGAGTGAACGACCCTACTGGAAAAGCTCCAGACAGGCAGTCTTTAGAAGGTATGAAGGGAATCAGGGAGGGCCCCAAATAAGAGCCAGGGGTAGTATGTGCTGTGTATTTGTATTGAAAGGCAAGGCAGTTGCAAAGAATATTTTTTTGTACATAATGACTGGTAGATTCTTAGCTCCACACCAGCGGTCACTGTCTAGTTTCTGTTCACGTTACATTTTTCTTCTGTTCATTCAGGTTTGCTACGTTGTCACATGGGGGAATTATACTGATTCCTCCTCTGTGACTACCCCCTTGCCCCACCCTGAGTCTGGCCCTGAATTCTCTCTGCTCTTACCTTCTGCAGTGGCCAGGGATACACCCCCTTCCTGGAGTCTCTGCAGGTCTCTGGTCGACCCCAAAGACACAGCCAGATCAGCTTGACCTAAACATTGCTCTCGTGTCTCCTCTCTAAGCTGTGGGTCATTTCTCCTCTCCTCTTTGTCAAGCCTGTGCTTCTTTCAGCTAGGCCCAGCCACCTTTATAGGGACAACACTTGTAGTGGCCAAAAGCATGGGCTCCTGAGCCAGACGAGCCATCAGGCTAGTGCCTGCCCCACCCTTACAAACTTCGTGACCTGGTCAAGTGTCCTTAGGTGTCTGTGATTCAGTCTTCTTATCCTTCAAATGGGAATAAAAGTCTCTGTCCCACTGGGTTATTGTGAGGCTTAATACGTGGCGGTGGTTGTCTGAAAATGAGAGGTTCCCTTTTGCCTTCCAGCCTTGTTCACTCTCCCTGAAATATGCTCTCCTGGGCCCTCCACCTGCAACAGAGGCCTTAGCAGATTCCCCATGGAGCCCACAGGGGCGCATCCTTGAATGTGGGGTTGTCACTTCTGGGAAAGGCCTGAAGAGAGCAGGGAGGACTGACAGGAAGTGAAAGGAAACAGGAAAGACACCTAAGCTCCAACTCCCAAAGATTGGCTGGGACAGCTGGGAGGAAGGTGGTAGCTACAGAGTGTTCCCCTTCTCTCCCCATGCGTAGCGGGAGGGTGGTTAATCACCTGCAGAATAAGCAAACCCCAGAAATGTTTGCTGGCTGAGCTAATCTGGGGTCCCCACCAGGCAAGGCTGCTACTCCAAGCTTCCCCTCAGGGGCCAGTCTTCCCACCCCAACCCCACAGTCCTGGTGAGAACACCTCTGGCTCAGGAGCCTGGTGGAGGAGGAGTCCAAGTAGGGGTGTGTCCTCTCTGGGCCCCCATCACTTCACCTGTGTCCCTGCATAGGGTTCTTTCCACAGGGCTGGGGGAAGGGGCCGGCCCCCAGTAACAAATGGCCTAAGGGCGGGGAAAGAGAAAACAGTCAGACACCATGTGTCACTTTGGGGCCATCCTGGAGGTTAAAGCAAGGTCTCCCAGGCCAAGGCTGACCAGAGGACCAGTGGAGTCCTGTGACCAAAGCCATGAGGAGGGTGGGCCAGAGTCCCGCCCTTTCTTTCTACGGGAGTCTCCTGAGTAGCAGGCTGACAAGCACCTGCTCTGAAGGCTGGCTGGGTGCTAGGTGCAAATCTTAACCTCAGATTCTTCTTTTGTAAAATGGGCATAATTATAACCTACCTTACAGGGTTGCTATGAAGTCAAAGGAAACCGCGTTTAAAGCGCTCGGCACATTGATCAGCGCGGAATTTCCACAGTAATCCTCAGATTTTGCTGTTATGGGCTCCGGGCGGGAGTCCAGATTGAAGCGTCGTACGGTGGAAGTCTCGACTTTATTCTCAACAATTGGGAGACCCGGCGCAGAGGCTCAGCACTTTGGGAGGCCGAGGTGAGAGGAATGCCCGAGCCCACGGGTTCGAGAACAGCCTGGGCAAACTGGCGAGACCTCCTATCTACAATAAATCAGAAAATTAGCCAGGCGTGGTGGCACACGCCTTTAATTCCAGTTACTTGGAAGGCTGAGGCGGAAGGATCGCCGGAGCCCAGCAGGTCGAAGCTGCGGTAGCCGTGAACAGCGTGCCACTGCACTCCAGCCTAGGCAACACAGTGAGACTCCAAGTCCAAAACCATATCAGGAAAGGTGGGCGTCGGGACTGTGGGCGGAAGAGGCCGGGTAGGCCTCCTCCCTCCACACTAGAACCCAGATAAGGCGCAGAGCGCAGCGCGGAGGTGGGGAGGCCTGCGGTCCAGAGCCCGGGGTTGGCGGCGGCTGTCTTCAATCGTCCACCTGTATCTCCTCGTCTGACAGGTGGGGCCCGGAGTCAGGCCTGGCGGGGCTAGGGCCAAGGCCCGGGCCCGGAGCGCCGTCGGGCACGGCGAGGCTGCACAGGACTCCTGGGGACAACGCGCGGAGCGAGGCGACGTCGGCGCGCATCTCCTCCACGTCGCGTTTGAGTTTGGCGCGCCGGTTTTGGAACCAAGTGACGACCTGCGCGTTGCCCAGGCCGAGTCGCGTCGCCAGCCCGTCGCGCTCCGAGGGCGCCAAGTACTTCTGAAAGACGAAGCGCCGCTCCAGCTCCAGCACCTGCTGCGCGGTGAACGCTGTGCGCGCCTTGCGCCGTTTGCGGCCGGCGGAGCCGGGGCCCAGCGCGTCCGGAGCTGCCGGGCCTGCAGGGAGAGGGAGGGGTCGGTCTCTAGGCTGCCGGAGTCAGGCCGTGGCCTGGGAGGAAAAGCTGGGGCTGGGAGCGGAGGGGTTAGGGAGCGAGCCAGGAAGGCGGACGGGGACCAGAGCTGTGATCGCCCTCCGAAGCGCTCGGAGTGAGGCCTCGGCGGAGATGGGGGCACCAAGAGGGGCCGGCCACGGGGTGCGCAAGGCGGCAGGCTGAGGGGTGACGCGGGGCGGGGAGTGGGAGACGGGTGGGACAGGCCAGAGGAGACCTCGTGCGGGGCCAGGCCGCTCGGGCGGGGCTTTGGGACCCGTGGGAGCCCCAGGCTGAGCAGGTCGGCGGTGACCCAGAGGTCAGCGTAGGGCAGCCGGCCCGGCGTAGGAAGGGTAGCCGGACCTGGATCGCGCCCTTCCTTAGACTCGTGGGCCGTGTTGGGCACTTCCTTAGTGGCACCATCGCCCTCTCCTCGAGCCCCAAAGGGGTGGAGGTGCTACAGAGAGCGAGGAGAGGCAGGCTGCGGAGTCCCGCGCCCGACGTCGTGCCAAGGACATTGTCTTCGCGCCCCTCGAGAAGAGAGTGGCTTGGAGCGGAGCTTGGTCACCCGGGGAGACCCGCGCCTCCCTTTCCAGCGCTCTCTGCGCCGCCTTTGCCCTGGCTCACTCGTTTACCGCCCGCGACTCAAGCCTTTTGTCTCCTTCGCTCCGGCCTTTCTCTGCCGCGATTACCCACCTACAGTGAACGGAGCGACAGGTCGCTTCGTTCTCGACGGCCCACCCCTGCCGCGCTGGCGGCCTCCCGGGGCGGCCGCGGAGCCGGGGGACTAATGGACGAGAGGGGAGGCGTCATAGATGCTGAGGGCTGAGGACACCGGGCGGATGAGGGCGGCCGGGCCAGGATGGGACGAAGGATTGAGGGGGGGAACCCGGAGGCTAGAGGTAGGGAGAAAGCCAAGTTCGAGTTCGCGACCTCGCGCGCTGGTTACCTTCAGAGGGCTGCGGAGCGCGCCTGTCGAGTCCGCGGAAAGTTTTACTGGTCAGTTCCTCCAGCGCGCACAGCGGCGACGTGGGACCCGGCCTCGACTCTGGAAGCTGCGGCGCAGAGGGTGCCCGGGGAACCACGCGTGGGCCTAGGATGTCTGCGATGCTGAAGGGCGTCCGGGGTGTCCGGGGCTCGCGTCCCGAGTTCATGGCCGGCCGGGCTGTGGGGGTCCCGCTGCCCGCTGCGCTCGGCTCCGCAGCCGCCTGGGCCCCAGCGCTCGGCTCCCGATCCGGGCCCCCAGCCTCGGACCCGCCCCCGGCGCTGGGCTCGAGTCCCGTGTGCCCCTCCTCCCGGGCCCCCACCTCTCCACCCCGGGCCACGGTGGGTCTGGGGCGCGTAGATGTCCAGGGAGCGGTATTTCTACACGCTGGGGAGGCGCGGAGGGAAGCCGAGCCAGCTCCCGACCCGCAGGGCCACTGGGCTGCCCTGCGCGGTCCGCGCGGCCCGGCACACTCAGGCCGGCCGTTCTCCCAGACGCTGTCCGTCGCCGACTCCCTGCCTCGCCGCCGCTCCAGCTCATAAACTCGCGGGCGATAAAACTGCTTTCCCTTGCAAAGTTCCGAGGAGGGGATCCGGGTTGGCTGTGCCAGGATCCTTGATCCCGGCTGGGACCTCAGTCTCCTAACCTGGACCCTCGTTCCTACCCTACCCCCTAAAGAGGTCTTGGCGGCTGGAAGTGATTAAGGCCTCGCGGGCTCAGGAGTGCAAGGCTTGGGAGGACCTGGCCTGGCAGAGCGATTGCAGGGATGCCACCAGGAAGCAAGCGCAGGTGAGTGAACCCGAGGCTGCCTCGAAGGAGTCAGAACACATGGAGAAGCTGCCAGCGACCTGGGCCTCAGGAGGGAAGACTCCCGCAAACCCCCAGCTGGCGCAACTGCCCAGGCGGAGTCTGCCAGTGAGGACTGGCAAAACTCAGTCGATTTTGTCTGCCTTTGTCTTGATATTAAGCTCCTATAGTTCAGGGATGGTTTCTCCAACCTGCAGGGACTCAGAAACAGCCAAGGGGAGCAAGAGGCCCTGACCAGTGAGGGTTCACTCCCCACAGAAGAATGACTTGAAAGTCAGACTTCATGGATCCAACCAAATTGTTGGATGGTCATTCCTGCCTACCCAGCACAAACGCTGAGGTCTAGCATATTTATTCCTATTTTATCTGTGTCCTGTCTGCCTCCCTTCTCTTGCACACCTATTCTGGGCGAGCTTCCTACAGTCCTCCTGGGTTGGGAAGGCAGCCCAGGGGTAGTGATGCTCCAGCAATGGAGTCCCGGCAAGGCATGGGTTTTGTTCCAATATCCCACCCCAAATAACTAGAGGATTCACAGCCCAGAGGTAGAGAAGTTCTGCCACTCCTGAGGAACTTGCTGCTTTGCTGCCCAGGAAAACCAGTATGCTTCTGTTTTTTTATTTTTATTTTTTATCAGTGTCACAAAGAACCAGATGAATCCCTCCTGGACTGTTAAATATATCACCTTCCCTGTAGACCTCTGCGTCTCTCACCATTTGTGCAGTGGTCTTGCATCCACTTGTCTGTTCTCTGAGGCAAGTGGAACCTGCAGTCGGAACTCCCCAAACCAGGCCTATGAGACCTAGGTCAAAGACCCTTTGGCAAGGATGGCGAGGCACTTTGAGAGTGAGGGTCTTCTTGGTAAAGGGCTCCAAGGGTTCCCCAGCCACCAACATTCACAAAGGACTCTAGTGGCTGCCTGAGCAACACACTCAAAGTCTGATGGGCCACTCCTGGATCAAAGAGCAGAGCCAGGCCACCGTGGAAAGCTGAGCTGCCTCAGAACCTTGTTGATTGGTTATTAATGGTGGGGGGCAGGGAAAGGCAGGCTGCAGGCCTCAGCCCTCAACTCATCCCAGCGGTTCCACTTAATCTGCAATTAAAGAGGCTCCCATAAGGCCGCAGGAACGGCCACACCACATCCCAGGCACGTCACCAAGCAGACACTGTTACCTTCGTTTATGCATCCTCTGTGTGACTTTTATGTCTGTCTCCTCCTCTGCTCTCAATTACTTGGGTGCGTCTGTGAGGAGTGGGGGGGGCTCTCCCAGGGGCCTTTACCTCCCCCTCGTCCATCTCCCCTGCTATGGCCTTCCCCCTGCAGCTGGACACTGGGATTGGACAGTCCCCAAACATGAGTTTGGGGGAGGAGAGGGAAGCTTAGACTGGTAAAAGGAGGAGGCCTGGGACAGCAGAGGCCCCACTAAGGTCGTCCCAGCGGCCAGGGACTAGTCCAGACGATCATGGGGCCACAGAAGGGGGCTCCTCCCCCCGCCCCCCCCCCAAGTCTCTGGAACCCGAGCTGGGGCGAAACCGGATCCGCGGAGGGGGGTAGGAGGGAGGGTGAATGATTAATGAGGGAGATTAAGAGATTAAACCTCAGTTTTGGGCTTGCAGGAAAGCTTCTAGGATCCCCCGGACCGGCTTGGGAGCGCGGAAACTCCCAGGTGCTCAGTCGTTGCGCGCCTCTTCTGGCCGCACCGCCCACGGGACAGTTCGAGCCCTCCCTGCCTGGGTCCTTCCCGAGAGATGCGCCTTCATCACTGCCCCCGCGGGCCCGACGGCTTTCCTTCCCCGTCGTCCTCAGGCAGTCTCTCGTCTCCCACCTTCGCGGGTCCCCCTCATTGTCCCTTCAGACACGTCGGGGTCCCGAGCTCCCTCCCTTTGGTGAGATCTCCACATTCCACCTCCCTCGGGAAGGTTTCCTATGTCAGGATTCCCTCTTCAGGGTGCTTTCTCACGTCTCCCCGCATCACACCCTTTCAGATTTCTCATCCTCATGCCCCAGCCCTACCCCCATCGGTCTCTCATTCCGCACACACCGCCTCTCACCCAGCGGGCTCCATCAAGCCCGCCCCAGCCCGACCTCCCCCTTTGGGCACCGAAGCCGCCCCAGGCGCTCCACTGAATTCAGTGAGTTAGCAGGGTGGGGTTGGTTGACGGACCCTTAGAAGAGCCCCCTTGGGGCAGCGGACGAGAAGGACCTCAAAGATTTGCTTGATGTCCTCCTCCCCACTCGGGAACAATCCATGACCTGAGTGAGGGGGAAATGGGTGTTGACGGCAAAAAACCCAGGTGGAGGAGCGCGGGGCGGGGCGTCGGTCAGTCTCCCACCTTCTCAGTGTTGTTTTTTTTTTTTTTCCCAGCAAATGTTACTGCAGAGGGAACCGATTCAGACACATGTTAGTTTCCTCACTTTGGGTGCGGCGGATCGGTGCGTTCTTTTCGGCCCTGTACCGGGTTCGCAAAGAGCTCTGAGCGCCCACCGCAGCCCCGAGGGTGTGAGGCTGGGAAGCGGGGAGCGGTTGGAAAGTTAGACCCCCCTTTCCAACCTAAAATCCTATTTTCCCCATCTCCTCCCTACCCCCCAAGACTTGGGAAGAGCTGAGAGAGGGACCTGTCCTCTGGGCCAAAAGGCAGGGGTACACCCGGGGGGTGTCCCCTCCTTTGGGGAGTGTGAGCCGTGGAAATGGCAGGGGTGAGAAAGGTAGGCAGAGACGAGGCCGGGTCACGCCTGCAGGGAGGACTGATGCCTTCTCCGGGAAGCGCAGCGAGGCCAAGGGCGACCCCCGGGGTCTCCGGGATTGCAGCGGTCTCTGTTTTGACTCCCGAGCGCGGTGCAGCAATCCGGCGCGTTCCGAGTCCGGGAGCCCCGGAAAGCCGTGGGCGTGATTCTCTCGCCACCGCACAGATCGAGACCCGAGGGACCCCGGGGTCCGGGTGGGTGGGGGAATAGACTCACGGGCTGGGGACGAGCGGCGCGGCGTCCGCAGCTGGGCAGCATCCGCCACCTCGGGAGACGCACCACAGCTGTTGCCACCGCCGCCGCCGCCAGACGAGACGGAGGCTGGCGGGTCCGAGCCCAGCGGGCGGCCACTCCACCCAGACGCAGGCCTGCGCGCCTTCCGCCGCTCCGTGGGCTCAAGGCCTCCCTCGAGGCTTGGTCCTCGGGTCCGCTGATCCTCAGATCCGGCCTTTAGGACGCCAAGCTGCCACCAAGCCCCAACCCAGGGCCTTCAGGGGCTACCCAGTCAGACTGCTTCCTATCTCCCGCTGCCGCCTGCCCCTTGAAAAGTCCCCAAGAGCGTTTTCTACTCTCCTTCCCCCCAGCCCACACCACTCCCCGCAGTCATTCCTAGGAAATGCCTTTTTGCACACAAACTCCTTAAGAACGGCGTGGGTGCCGCGTGTTCGCGCGGACGGCGAGGCCGGCCAGTTTGGATTTCGAGGAAAGGGGGAGTAGGGAGCCCTGGGATAACTCATCTGCAATCTCCAGGCACGCGTCGGTGTAGAGGCAGGCTCAAAGGCGGTGAGAAAAGCCCGGATTCCGGCTGGGAGAGTATTTCCTGGAGGAGGTGGAGCCATGGAGGGGGAGGCATTCCAAGCAGGACGCCCGGACACATTGGAAGCCTTGGGAATCTTGGAGACCAGGTCAGGAAGAAAGGGGACCCCGGCCGGTGGCTCTGCGGTGTCCCCACCCGGGTCCCCGTCGCCTGCTCCACTCACTCGAGCTCTTCCCGGCGTCTGCGGCCTCTCCACGGCGCCTTCCTCTTGGCCCGTGCTCTTCCTCGCCCGGAGAGGCGCTTTCCCGGATGCCCGGGCTGACCGTGGCGCCCGAAAGCGCCGAAGAGAGCTCAGGTCTCTCCCGAGAGTCTGGGGCTTTCTGACCCAGTTCAGGTGGCTTTCGTTGTAATCATTCTCTGGTCCCCGCCCCATCCTCGGCCACTCAGCCTCCATCCTTGGAAGCGTGGCCCCTTCAGCCCTCACTGGCTACACACAACCCCCAAGAAGTCGTGGAGTCAGACTTGGGCCAGCGGCCGATTTAAGCTTTGAACTCGGGTTCTGGCAGCTTAAGCTGCTCACTCCATCCGGCTTAGTCCAGATTCGGCAGCAGCCCCACTCGTTAATTTCAGGAACTCTTAGCTTTTGCCTGTCGGTTCCTGTCCGGGTCAGGCAGGTTTCTAGTTACCCCACTGAGAGGCCCATCGAATGGGCATACTCAGCTTATTTCTGGCGCCCATTGTACCTGACACATGGCCTGCAGACAAGGAATGTTTGCTGAATTAACGAGTGGAGCCAGTGCCTTGCAGCTTCCTCCTGTTCTCCTCCACATGAGAGTTTTACCTATTCAACTACCCTTTCCTCATTCTCCTCACCCGGCCCCAGTCCCTGAAGGGCTTGCTGAATATACTCTGTGGACAGCCAGGCCTCCATCTTTGGGACATTTACCAGATTATAAAACTATAGAGCACTTCTTTGGATTTTTATTTCTTGTTATTTTTAACTTTTTTTCTTAGACAGGGTCACCTGGGTGCGGTGGCTCACACCTGTAATCCTAGCACTTTGGGAGGCTGAGGTGAGAGGATTACCTGAGCCCAAGGGTTCGAGACCAGCTTGGAAAACTTGGCGAGACCTCACATCTACAATAAATCAAAAAATTAGCTGGGCGTTGTGGCACTTGCCTGTAGTTCCAGCTACTTGGAAGGCTGAAGTGGTAGGATTACCCGAGCCCAGCAAGTCCAGGCTGGGCGAGAGAGTGAGACTCCAACTCAAAAAAAAACAAAAAAAAAAAGACAGGGTCTTGCTCTGTCACCCACGCTGGGGTACAAGGGACGCGATCACAGCTCACTACCATGTTGAACTTAAAACTCCCAAGCTGAAGACATCCTCCTGCCTCAGTCTCCTGTGTAGCTGGGACTACAGGTGCGTACCACACTTGGCTAATTAAAAGCAATGTTTTTTTTTTGTAGAGACAGGTATCTATCTTTAAAAATCACTCTTCTTCAGTCCTGCAGTAGCCACTGACCAATCCTTACCACCACTGAATTAGGATACCTTCATGCAGGCCTGACTGTATGCTGCAGCATATTCTATGAGAATTTTCTGAGAGTTCCCCTCCAGAAAGCCTTTCCTTCACAAGAGTAGTGTTGGTGGCCTGGTTTCACATGTATAGGGTCCTCTAACCCTGTCCTTTGGCAAGACATTGAGGGCCAATGGCCATAGAAGAGAGGCCCTTCTTCACAACGAAACTCATAGGCTTTTTGAAGGAAGCAGGACATAGGACGATATATGAATGTGGGGTAGGAAGGATAAGGAAGAAGAGAGATGCTTTTTAAAAGTTTTTATTTTAAAAAATAAAGATGCAGTTAATTTCACATAAATATCTGGGGAAGGAAGGGGACTGGAATGGGGTGGGGTTTCACCCCTACCTCCTCTTCTCTTTCACACTGTATTGTAAAAGCAAAGGGGATGGCTAAGGGGAGAACAAGGGGAAGAAGTATTCAGTGGGGAGTGTTCTTATCCAAAGGGCCCCTCAGCCCACCCTTTCTCTGGGTACTGCCTGGGACCTGGCTGGGTCCTGGCTTACCTTGCCGAACCAGCGGGACAGCCATATCTGCTTCATTGTCATGTGATCAGGGAGAACTTCATTGTCAAAAAGGAGCTGCACCTAGGAGGAAGAGGGCATAATTTTAGGCAGGGCATAGTTAGGTGGGGCATAATTTTAGGAACTCTCCTCTCAGGTAGTTAAGAACTACCCCGGTCCACCCTAGATTCTGTCTCTCCCTTCTTAGCCCCCCTGCCCTCAAAAAACCCTACTGTGGGATTACTCACATGCTGAGGATTTAGCATCAAGCGGTGACACAGGACCCTCCGGAGATGACGTACCTCAGCTCTAACAGAACATCGAACATACTTGTTCTGGGGCGGGGAGGAGAGGGAAGAGGACAAGATGTGTGGGGGAGGAGCCATGGGGAGATGAGTCTCTGTAGAGAGGCCTTCCCCTCAGCCCCTCTCACCTGCAGGACGCTTTTATTCTTGTCTTTGCCAGAACTGGAGGAAAACAGACACAGGTTAGGAAGCCCTGTCTTTCCTTCTCTCCCCCACTCAGAGCCATGATGTACTCTCTTCGAGGGAACAGGCACTCTCTGTTCCACCCCTTTCCAGTCCCCACCCTGAGCCACTGTCACCTCATGCAGGCACAACATGCCCCTCACCTCAGCCGCTCCAGGCATAGACTCAGTTGCTCATCGTAGCGATAGTAGTGGGCTTTCGAGTGGTCGAAGCTGCTGAAGGGGAGGCCAAGGTTACTCAGGGCTGGCTCTGAGAAAGACAGGATAGTGAGGAGACTGGCACACGTTTCTTATCCTTCTTTCCCCAGAAAGCAAAACTGGGCAGGAATGCTCTGGGGGCTTCACTTTATCCTCCCATTGCCAGGGACATACCTTCTCCACTAGGCTGGGTGACCCGGTCCAAGCCTCGGGATTGGTAGAATTCTCGAATCCGTTTCTCCTCACCTAAAAGAGAGTGAGAGTGAAGTATGAGACTAAAAAATCAACCCTCCTTTTCACTCTGTCCCTCCACATACATGATTCCCACCAAAGCCCTTGTCACCTCAAGCTGCCACTCAGCATTAGTCCTCAAGAGGCCCCTCAAAGTCAGGTTGGTCACTTACTGTCTTGCAAGCCAGGCACTAGCTTGTACACGATGTCCTGCATGACCCGGTCCAGCTTGAGATTTAGCAGTGGCTGTGTCTCGTGGATCTTGATGTTGCACATGGGGCAGTACTTGCTGGTTTGGAGGTACTTCACGATACAACTTTTGCAGACTGCAGGGAGAGGAAAGTAGACTTTCAGAGGCTCTGGAAACCAGATTCACGGGCTGAGTGGGGTGCCCAAATGGGCGCGGTGGGCTGCGCAGAGGCTGGCAGGCAGCATGGGAGGGACTGAAAAAACCAGGTAGTCTCCAGGGCACTCACAGGTATGAAGACACTCGGTGATGGTGGTGGCATCCACGAAGTAGCCGGCGCACAGGCAGCAAACTATGTGCTCATTCAGATCTTTGATCTTCACTCGAACCTCCTCCTGCGAATACACCTTTGTCACCAATCACCCAGCCGCACTCCCCGACACTTGCGACTTCTTGGGGGTCGCCTCTTTCATCAGACTCCAGGGCCAGGTTCGACACCCTGCGCCGTAAGTACGGGATTAGCTCCCGGGAGCTGGCACTCCCCCTCTGCCCAGCAGAGGGCTCCGCGCACAGCGGGGGCTCCCTTCACGTGGACTAGCCCGACCCTCCTTTCCCAGGGGAGACTACACGACATCGGCGGCACAACGCGCAGGCGTCCTGGCCCGGAGTTTGGCAACCCGACCGCAATAGCGCAGGCGCATTGGGCGCCCCGTCCCTGCGCAGGCGCACTGGGCGCCTGGCCAGCCACCGCCCGTCCTCTAGCCCGCCCCAGTTCACACCGCTAGCCGACCACAGCAGTTACCCTGCCGCCCTTGCACCTCGTTTCGTAGTGGGTCCATCTTGTACACTGACTGGAGCTGGTTCCGAAGCCTCATCGCGATCGCAATCTGGCCCCCCTGAGGAGACGCCATCTTAAAGGCTGATCCCGGCCTGCCACTTCCGGTGCCGCCTGCGGGGCGGGACTTGTCTCCCGGCAACGAGAGCCTAGGTCTCTTCGGATTCGCTCACCCTCTGGAAGGCCCCGCCCATGTCTCTTTCTCCCCGTGTGCTCACCTGAGCCCACCGGCCCCTCCCCCTCTCAAGCCGTAATTGGGGGGGGGGCGCACGGGGAAGGGTCCTATTTCTTCGACCTCCTGTAGGAATCATCATAATAGACCCTCCGCAACCTCGAGACTAACTTTTGGAGCCTGCGAAAGAACTGCCCCCTCCTGCCCCCAAATGCCCGGCGGTCTACGCCCGCTACCGGCTCATGGTCGTCGGGCTTCTGTGACGACGACCTCGCTGAAGAAGTTCCTCCTGGCTCCTCTCCTCCTACTGCCGTCCTGGTCGGCGGAGCGTCCGCACAGCGGAGCTTCACCCAGATGGCGGGCCTTCTCCCGGCTCCGCGGCGGGAGTTTCTCGGAGCTTTGCGGAGTCTCGGACAGGGTGCCAGAGGGTGGGGAGGGAGAGACCCCCGGGGGCTTGGTAGTGATCTTACCCCCCCCAATTCTCCCTCTGCTGCTGGGGACGGCGGGGGGGGGGCAAGCCCTGGTTAATGATGATGATTTAATCACCGGCGCCTGCGGAGGCCTGGGACAGACTAATGCAGAGCAGATGCCGAAGGAGGAGGGGAGGATGGCTAGGACACTGCCGCACACAGGCACGCTTAGGCAGCGAGCGACTGTAGTAGCATAGGCCCAGTATCGAGGTGCGGGGCGCGAGAGCTCGCACACCGCGGTCCCTGGATATTTACAGGGGAACTAAAACAGAATAACTTTACTGTGAGGTATTAACGCCAAATGCAGCTAGAGATTAGAGAAGGGAGAGAGTCCAGTCGAGAGCCCAAAAGGTTTTCTGGAGAAAGTGGGACTTTTAGACATGGGGGAGGAGTAGAAGAATTGGGGTGGAATAGAAACAAATGGAGAGGAATGAATGACCAGAGAAAGACAGGAAGGAGGCCGAGGTGTGGAACTGGAGAGTGGGGATCGAAAAAGCAAGGCCTGAAAGAGTTGGAATTTTTAGCCTTAGGACGATCAGGAGCTAGCAGCCTTTTTTTGAAGGGAGGGTGTTAGCCTATGAAAGGAACATTTGGGTTCATTTCTCTTAAGAATGAACTGGAGTGAATAAGCAGCAAGAAGTTATGAGATCAGTAATTTATTAATCAACTATTCATTACAGTCACTGTTTACATACCTCCCTGGTCCAAGCCACCATCATCTCTCTTCTGACTGCAGCGGCTTCTTTAGTACTTTTCTTGCATCCACCTTTGTTCCTTTTTAGCCCGTTCAACATAGCAGCTCAGGCTGATTCTGATAAAATGTGAATCAAAAAGCACACCAAGTTTTTGAGGAGGTAGATATGTTTATCATTTTGATTGTGGAGATGGTTTAGGGGTGTATACATATGTCAAAACTTACACTTTAAGTATCTGCAGTTTATTATATGGTGATTATATCTCAAGAAAGCTGCTAAAAATAAAGTTGACAAATTAGGCTGGAGTGGTTGCTTATGCCTATAAGCCCAGCATTTTGGGAGGCTGAGGGGAGAGAATTGCTTGAGCCCAGGAATTCAGGACCAGCTTGGGCAACATAGCAAGACCTCATCGCTACAAAAAAAAAAAAAAGCCTGCACCACCAGGCCTGTAGTCTCAGCTGTTCCAGAGGCTGAGGCAGAAGAATTTCCTGAGCCTAAGAGGTCCAGGTTGAAGTGAGCCATGATCATGCCACTGTACTCCACCCTGGGCAACAGAGTGAGACCTTCAACTCAAGAAAAGAAGAAAAGAAAAATTAGATTGTTTCTTTTACTGTTTAAAATCTTTTGATAGCTTCCCTTTGCAATCATAAAAGCCAAAGTCATTAAAATGGTCTACAAAAAGCTGGACGTGGTGGCTCAAGCCTATAATCCCAGTACTTTGGGAGGCCAAGACAAGACCAGCCTGGGCAACATGATGAGCCCTCATCTCTACAATAAATCAAAAAATTAGCCGGCGTGGTAGCGTGCGGCTGTAGTTCCAGCTACTTGGAAGGCTGAGGCGGAAGGATTGCCTGAGCCCAGCAGGTCGTGACTGCGGTGGCAGGGAGCATGCCACTGCACTCCAATCTGGGTGACAGAGTGAGCCTCCGACTCAAAAAAAAAAAAAAAATCTACAAGACCCTGCATAGTCTCTTCAGACACACCAGGATATATCCCCACTGGGTCCCCAACTTGAAATACGTAGGTATCCAAATGGCTCCCTCTTTCAAGTCTTCATGAGAATTCTGCAATTACTCTAGATGACAGCCCACCCACCTTTCACTTCCTTGCTTTATTTTTCTTAACATTTATTAGCATTCTTAGTATTTATTATTAGTTAATATATATTACATATTAGAAATATCTTCTAGTTTAAATAATTTTTATGTGTGTATGTCTGTGTTTATTTATTTATGTTTGAGTCGGAGTCTCACGCTAACATCCAGGTTGGAGTATGGTGGCATGTTCATGGCTACTGCAGCCTCCATGTGTTGGACTCATGCAATCCTTGTGCCTCAGTCTTCCAAGTAGCTGTTGAGCATGGAAGCCTGCACCTCCAGGCTAATTAATTGTTTTGACTTACTGTAGAGATGAGGTTTTACCAAGTTGCCCAGGCTGATCTTGAGCCCCTGAGCTCAGGCGATTCTCTCTTACTGGCTTCCTAAAGTGCTGGGATTATAGGCATGAGCCACCATGCCCAGCCATTTCTTAGTTACATTTATTTATTTATTTATTTATTTTTATTAATTTGTTTTTCAGGGTCTCATTCTGTCATCCAAGCTGGAGTGCAGTGGCATATTCATGGCTATGGCAGCCTACACCTGCTGGGCTCAGGTAATCCTGCCTTGGTTTTCCAAGTAGCTGGAACTACAGGCATTGTCCCCATGCTCGGCTAACTTTTTGATTTATTACATAGTGAGGTCTTGTCAAGTTGCCCAGGCTGGTCTCAAACCCTTGGGCTCAGGCAATCTTCTCACCTTGACTTCCCAAAGTGCTGGAATCAGGCGTGAGCCACTGTGCCTGGCCCATTTTCTAGTTATTTTTAGAAAACACTTTCTAGAGAATATATTTTCCAGTTTTTCTTTCTTTCTTTTTTTTTTTTTTTTTGAGTTGGAGTCTCACTCTGTCACCCAGAATGGAGTGCAGTGGCACACCCCCAGCTACCGTAGCCTTGACCTGCTGGATTCCTGTGATTCTTCTGTCTCAGCCCTCCAAGTAGCCGAAACTACAGGCGCGTGCTACCACGCCCAGTTAATTTTTGATTTATTGTAGAGATGAGGTCTCACCAAGTTGCCCGGGTAGGTCTTGAACCTGTGGGCTCAGGCAATCCACTTGCCTCGGCCTCCCAAAGTGCTGGGGTTACAGGCTGAGCCACTGAGCCCAGCCTATTTTCTAGTTTTTCATCTGCCTTTCCCACTAGAATGTAAGCTACTTAGTGGCAGGATATTATTCCCCTTCCTGCTGTGTTTACAGTGATATCTCCAACTTCAGGGGCATAGTAGGTGTTCAACCAAAATTTTCTGGATGGACACATGAATGAATTCAGGTAATGGTGATGGCAGCCTAGATTAGGGTTTTAGCAATGGCAATGGAAAGGAAGGCCTGCATCTGAAACCTTTCAAAGGAAAGTATAATAGGAGGAAGTGGCTTGGTAGGTCTGGGTGAATGAGGAACTTTGGAAGGGAACATGTACTCCAGCCTCCTGGACTTAAGGGGGCTGCAAGGAAAGCAGGTGAAGCTGGCAGGAATGCTAGGAGAGTGTTGGGGCTGAAGCATCAGAACCAGGGATGGAGGACTCAGAGTTATCTGGGTGGATGTGAGAGTGGGATGATTTGAATGGATAAAACCTGAGCAGATATAACAATAAATAAATCTCAAGGCCGAGCTCTGAAGAATCCTCACAGTCTTTAGTGGAAGAAGCAAAACCAGTGAAGGAAAGACATAAGCAGTGACTATGAAAGTCCAAAGATACAGAATAAGACAATATTACAGAAGCCAAAATAGAGTAATTTCAAGAAATAGTTGGTGATCAACAAAGTAAAACATCATGGAGAAGGGATACTGAACACTGGAGCTATCTAAGAAAGGGCCAGTGCAGTGAAGCCAGCTTGACATTGTTTAAAAACAAGAATAAATAATAAGGAAATAAAGAAAAAGGAAAAGGGAGAGATAAATGATGAGGAAATGGAAGCATTGGGTTTGGGGGGTAAAAAGGAAAAGAAAATCGTAATTTATCATGAAGAGTCAGGCAAAAATTTTATCCAGATGATCTGAAACAGGGGTAAGAAAGACTAAGCTGATGAGAGCTATGGATTCACAGGATAAGGTGAGACAGATCCCAAGCAGTGTGTACGAGGTGGCACTCACCTAGCACCTCTGTCTTCAACATGAACCACCCTTTCCCTGTGAATCAGAGGTAAAAGCAAGAAGAGAGACTCCAAGCTGGGGTGGCATGGTGGTATGCACCTGTAGTCACAGCTACTTGGGAGGCTGAGGTTGCAAGAATCACTTGAGTCCAGGAGTTTTGGATCAGCCAGACTGGGCAATATAGGGACACTCTGTGAAGAGAGAGGAGAGATAGATTCTGAGAACTATGGCCCATGACTGACAGAATTTTGTTCTTCTTTTTTAAACTTCCCAGAAGACTTGTATAAAGTACAGAGTTTGTGACCATTTCCCCTAAATGATCAGTTGGGCAGTCTCTGGGTGGCAATACCGTCTGTGCTGACCTCAAAAGGTGGGATGCACAGGTCTGCACAATGATGCCTTTTTTCATTCATTGATTCACTCACTGATTCATTTAAGAAGGATTTATTTAGCTTGGTTGGAGACATAATGGTACACAGTCCCCTTCTTCACCCCCAGCCTCACACTTTAGAGCAGCAAAAGGGACTGGCAAACTCCTAACCTGCAGGCCAGCCCTCTCCAGAGGCTGTATTTCTTTGCTGTCCCTAGGCTCTCTGTTCCCCTCTGGGAGAATCCTGCCCTTGCTATCTCTGTCAAAGTTCTGGCTGAACAGCAGAGGTTTCATGCTTCTTGCAGCCCTCTCTACTGTTGAGAAAGGGTGCTTAGGTTTCTGTGAAGGAAAGTGATAATATTGTCTATCTCCCCCACCAAGATATAAATACAACTGTCAAATCTGTAGGACCCCCACCCTCTTTCAGGAGGGCTGTGAGCAGGGCTGCAGAAGGACTGGAGACATTGGATAATAGAGGTGGCCAAGTTGAGAGAGGAAGGCACACATTAATGCCCACTGCCCCCCCCATGGTTCACCCCCTTGAGACTCAAGGCTTCTGAGAACACTGGAGGGCTGGTATGGAGAGAACCCAGTCTTCTTTCTCTTATCTTTCTGTGCAGATGCCCAAGTATGATTCCTGGTTCCCAAGAGAGAAAAGACCCTCTCATCCTGCCCTAGGCGCCAGGCTGCCAGCCCATCTGCTGGGGAGAAAGGAGGGGCAGAGTCTTTCCCAGAGGATCCTGGAGAATCAATTGGAAGATCAGAGCTCCCATGGAGACCCATCTACTAGACTTAGAAGGCATTTCGGTTCACACGGGAAGTCAGCAGGATGAAGCTGAACACGGGGTGGGCTAGGGTCCAGGGTCAAGGCTGGCACAGAAGGGCGGGGTCCTTTGGCCACCACGTGTCCGATGCAGGCCGAGCGGCTGGTCGGTGCCCACCCGACGCGGGATGGCAGAAGCGCCCCCCTCCCTGCGCCCAGTCTCACCGGCTCCGAGGCGCCAGGGCCCCCCCGGGGGCCGGGGCGGGCCGGGGAAGGTAATGTAATTCCGGCCCAGCTAACCCGATTACCGCGGCCTGCACCGGGCAGGGCGGCGGCGGGGGCGGGTCTAAGACTCAGGGGCCCGCCCGGCAGGGGTCCCATCCTGGGGAAGGACGCAGAGTTCACACACTTCCAGCTCCCGGACCGCGGTCAGAGGTCACAAGGTCACGGCGCCGTTTCGGTCTTTCCCCACCTCCCTTCTCTGACACGCTCCAGGCACATTTTCCGGGCTTGGGTGGGGGTAAAATGTCTATGGGAAGTGAGGCGGCTGGGATCCTCCCAAGGCCTCAGCGGTCCCAAGCGACGCCTGTGGCGGATTTGGCCTCCCGCCTGTGATGGGGGAGAGTGGACTTCTTAGGCGCAGAATGGAGAGGCAGAGTCCGCGCTGGGGACCCTCTGCGCTTGGGGTCGGGAATTGAACGTCAGCCCCAAGCTCCCGCCGGCCTGAGTCAAGCCATGAGTCCGCTTCACAACGATTTCGGGAAAGTGAAATTCTAAGAAACACAGGGCACCAATTGCTGGTGCGCCCGGACGGGGCTGGGGGTCCCTACAGGAGAGGACGAGGTGTGCGCCAGGAACACCAGCCCTGAGTGCTCGGTTGCTCCCGCCCCAGCCCTCCGGATGCGACCTGCCATCCCCTTCCCACACCTGTCCTTGTCTCGGGCCGCCAGCTCTCCGGGCGCAGCTCCCCAGCCGCTTCTCACAAAGCCGGGAAATCACAACGAGATTTGGTCTTCGAGGGCACTTAGGCGGGGGCCACAACGAATCCGGGAGTTGGCAAGCAGGACCCATCGGGAGGCGCAGAGTTGGGGCTGGGGGAGGAGGCACCTGCCGAGGAAGCCGGTGAGCGCGAGCAGCCCAAAGGCGAGGCCGGCGAGCATGGAGGAGCGGTGAGCATCTCCGCTGACTCAGCGGCCCACGCTCGGGCCCCTCCCGCGCCGAGTCTGGCTCCTGGCACCCTGGCCCC
>NW_007251419.1:109256-147345 GCF_000164805.1 Carlito syrichta | reverse complement strand
GTTCCTTTGCATGCCTCATAATATTTTTTGAAAACTATATATATTTAATATTATAATGTGGTAGCTGTGAAAGTAAGAATCCATTGCCAAATCCATGTTCATGAAGATATACCATTATGTTTCTTCTAAGACTTTTGTAGTATTAGTTCTTTCTCACCCTAATATTTGTTGGTTTAGCTGCTGTGAGTTGTAGTTTTTTTTGTTTGGTGACTTTTCAAACTATTTTTGTAAAGACTGCATTAATTATTATATATGATCTCTGAAGTTTCTGTTCCCTTAGTTTGTAGTTGGTTAGTGGTTTTACATAGACTTTGTTAAATACCTGGAGACAAAGAAAAGAAAAAGCAAAAATATATACTCTCCTAGTCTTTGCAGATTGACTTTGTGTTTGGACACTCCTTCAACACTTAGCCTGGATGCAACTCTGTCTTAACCTTTACTTCTTGCTTTCATTGAGCCTAAAGATGAGCTAGAAATGAAAGTGTAGGATTATCTCAGTTCTTTTCTGATTATGTATCCTTCCCTTTCATGCACGTGGCTGTCTAGATTCCCTAATATACATAGGGACTTTTCAAAGTTCTTGTTCACCAAAGCATTTCTGTCTCTAACCTTTCCTCCCAGGCTTTTGGTATGTAAATTAATTATCCCAAATATAATCTTTTACTAAGGTGGCAGAGGTTTATTCAGTTGTCTTTTAATGTTTTGGGGGAATGCTTTTCAAGTAGTCACTTTTCTGCCTTGAATGAATTCTGAGTTAGACAAAACAAATGCAAGCACCTTGCACCAGTCCTTCAGGGAACCCTCAGATGTGTCAAAACAGACAAACATAATTCCATGGGAACAATGTTCAGTCTTTTCCTTCTGGAACTGGGTATACACACCAGAAACATGAGTTTCCATTTTCACAATCATCACCCAGCTGGGCAGAAGTATGGGGCAATTATAAGTTAAAATGCCAGAAAACTTTCCTACTGTGTTTAATTCACCTTTATCTTGAAAAAGTTTGACTGCTGTAAACCTTTGACTATTTTTCAGAATTCCATCAAATTTGATTCTGACCATATTTGCTCTCTTTTTTTTTTTCAGTGTTTCTATTGAGAGACAGGTCTTTGGAGTTCCTCAGACTTTCATCTTCACTGGCATCACTCTATCATTAACATACTGACTTACTTAATTTGTTTCCCTCTATGCAACCAGTCTCCCCTAGCAGCTGCATATATCTCTTTCCACTCCTTTCCCTGATACTTTCCTCACTCCACTTGGCCTTTGATCTCTTGCTTCAGGCCAGCCCCCTTCCCAGTCACTTTTCTTACTTCACTTATGCTCTAGCATCCCATATCAGAGCACATCCCATGCTCTCCTTACCCTGCTTGAGCACCAATACCTGATGTCCAACTGCACCTCTGTGTGGATGCACTTCTCACTCCTCTCAAGTTCTGACTCCCCATATTGAGCCACCCACATGAAGAGATGATACTCCCTCTACCTTATTTTAATGCCCACAATGGGAAGCTCCCAGGAAGAGACAACCAGCCTCTGACAATCCATGCTGGGCCACATCTAATGGATACCCTTTTCACAGTATGATTTTATTCTACATTCAGAGGTGATTCCTTCAACTCTAACTTCCAATCTTTTTATTAAAGTTTTTACTTTTAAAATTACATTTTAATTTGCTAGCACCGTTTTGTGTTCTCTGATTTTAAATACTACCCTGTTATTTTGTGGATATTATATCTTCTTGCTTCTCTCAAATGATGCTAGTTATATAAGTTGAAGATTTTGGACAGTTTTCTTCTGTTTTCTATACCATTTCTGCTTTCTACGAATTTCTATGTTGTTGTTGTTGCTCTTTTGTGTTAGAAGCCTACCTTAAATGCCTTTGGTTATCAACCTTTAAGAGTAAGAAAATAAAATGCTGATTGGAACCTCTAAGTATGGGCAAAGCTTTTGGACTTCACTTTTGGACTTTGCTTTAAAGAATCAGGTGAAGCCGGGCTCGGTGGCTCAGCCTGTAATCCCGCACCTTTGGGAGGCTGAGGTGAGTGGATTGCCTGAGCCCACAGGTTCGAGACCCGCCTGGGCAGGCGAGACTTCATCTCTACAATAAATCAAAAAATTAGCCAGGTGTGGTAGCGCACACCTGTAATTCCGGTTACTTGGAAGGCTGAGGCGGAAGGATTGCCGGAGCCCAGCAGGTCAAGGCTGCGGTGGCTGGGAGCGGCCACTGCACTCCAGTCTGGGTGACAGAGTGAGACTCCAACTCAAAAAAAAAAAAAAGAATCAGGTGGAAATCAGGTGTCTACTACAGGCTCCCCGAATACCAAAGTTTATTTTTCTGAAGTTGTTTTTTTCTCCAAAAATTGTTCTAATTTCTTATTTTTGGTTTGATGCTAGAGTTCTGCACCAGGGTGGGAAATATGATGAGACTCAGTCCCTCTTTAGATAGGGAAATTCCTACCTGACCTTCTTCTCTCATATTATGTACATGTGAGTTTGCAATCTCTGCTGTTATAAGATTTTCTTTTGTAAAAGACACACATATGGCATGATTGTTGGGATTCTTTTGCCTCTGGCACATTATCCTTATCTCTATTGACAGGCGCTTTACAAGAACACTGCAGAAACGCTGATGGATGCTTGCCAGTAGCCATTCCCAACAACTTCTCCCTTGCTCTGTCATAGGTATTCACTTTCCAAGAATACTTAGAAGCTAGGAGTTCTCGTGTAGTCATGTGATCCAGAAATATAATGCAACAAAAAAATGTGTTTGTCAGGGAGTTTCAGGGAAAGATTTCTCATCTATGATTAAAGGCAAGAGATACAGGAGAAGGAACTGCCCCCACACTTTCCCTCACTTCCTGCTTTTGAATGAGATTGTGTGAAGACATACATAACGGTTGAAGTCAAGGAAAAGGTCAAAAACATCAAGACTCACTAAACTAGTGTCTTCATATCATTGAGCCACTCAGTCACTGCTGGACACTGACTTTGATCCCTTGATTTTTAAATTTACCTTTTATCTGCCTTCCTTTGTTTTTAATCTCCCGTTTTCTGTTTATTTCCTCCTCTCTTCTTGTCACCATCCTTATATCTTTAAAAGGTCTGAAAACAGGTATGGAATGAGCAAGGAACACAAGCAAAGTTACAAGACCCTTACCTGCCCTCATTAAGCCTTTTCTGAAACAAGATAGGATGTGAATAAGCAAAAAAGCTGCTCCACTAATGTTCAGTCTCTCTACTCTCTTATCTCTCCACCTTCTTGTTGCCAGGGTGGCCTTCATCTATAGGTCATTCACCTGCATAATGTTCTCCACTGGTTTCTCATGTGTTATAGAATAAAAATCTAAATTTATTAACCTGGTCCCACAAACCTCTGCAGAATCTTCTCCCTGCTTCCTGTCTACCCTCATCTCCCACCACCTCCCCTATCTTGCTGGAGCTTTGAAGTGTAAAATGTACGCTGTGCCTTGTAAACTCTGAACCTCTGCTCTTCCTGTCAGGAAAACGCTTTTCTTTCCTTTGTCTACCTAACACACCTGAACTTTCCTTTTGTCCAAATGTCACCTCTTCTGGGAAGATTTCCCCTCTCTCCCAGGCATGGCTAGTTGCTCAGCCCTTTAAACTCTGAGCCTCCTCTAAAAGAGCTGTTTTCTCTCTGCAGCGCATTTATTTATGTCTGAGTCTCTCTCTCTCTCTCTCTCTCTCTCTCTCTCTCTCTCTCTCTCCCACCAGACTGAGAGTAGAAAGTATGTCTTATTTTTGGGCCTACCTATTTAGAGGTTTAGCCCATTTTAAAATTCAGCCACCTATTAAAATAGCCTGGGTTGATGCTGGGGAAGGAAATACCATGCAAATCTGAGAGGAGAGTTTTTATGGCACATCCAAGTTATAAAGCTGGAACTGAGCATAGAGGTGTAGCCAGACATTCTCTGGACACTCTTCTGTTCTTCAAGATGGATAGGTTTCATTTATTCCAACAGACATCTATGGAAGTTCCAAAATATGGCAGATACAACACTCCAAAACAATAAACCCGACTGTGATCAATTGTGTGAGCTATTGTCTGGACATAAACTGTTTTCCCCTGTGTCTGGCTTTTCTTACCCCCTTCCTCAGGGAGCAGCCTCTGGCCACGGCTGGTCCCTGAAGGATATGTATATTCCCAGTAATGAGTCATAGGATGCAGGTGACCCATCATGGGAGGCAGATGACTGAGCAAGACTGAAAGCAATGTAATCATCACTCTTAATCAATGTAATTGTAAACATCATATAGGAATGATTAATTTTATTGCTTTGGTTATAAAAATGCTTGCTATACTGCCCCAAGGTGTGGATTCTTCACAAACCTGCCGCCATCAGTACCTTTGGTAAGTTTCAAAAAAACAAATGTCTTTCCCTGCTAGACCTCCAGTGACTTCTTTGGAATAGGTAACAATACATACAAGCCCTCTCAGATTTGGGGCTACCATGTTACAAATTGTTAAAGCAGGCAAATCGTCCATAATTCCATATTTCTTAACATGTTTGTGGTTAAAACCCAAGGAACAAACCTTGAATTAAGATGAGGTTTAGTTGACATTTTATAGACATACACATGCCTTGAGAAGGGAAATATATAAACTAGAATACCAAAAATCTTCTTTATTGAGAGCAAAATCAAAATCATATGAAATTAACCCAGATAGCTTGTCCATCTGATAGCCAATGAGATTGATAATATCTAACTCCTTCCCCAGCATCAATCCAGGCTATTTTAACAAGTGGCTGAATTTTAAAAGGAACTAAACCTCCAAATATTGGAAAATTGTATTGTTTCTTAAATCTATATCTTTTGAATGTGGAAGCTTCACATCGTGTTTTTACATGAAAGATGGACTTCATTTGACTAAGTATAAATATTTCATTTGAATGTGGAAGCTTCACATCGTGCTTTTACATGAAAGATGGACTTCATTTGACTAAGTATAAATATTTGCAACAGCCAGGTTCGGTGGCTCAGCCTATAATCCCGCACATTTGGGAGGCTGAGGTGAGTGGATTGCCTGAGCCCGCGGGTTCGAGACCCGCCTGGGCAGGCGAGACCTCATCTCTACAATAATAAAAAAAAAATTAGCCAGGCGTGGTTGCGTGCGCCTGTAGTTCCAGCTACTTGGAAGGCTGAGGCGGAAGGATTGCTGGAGCCCAGCAGGTCGAGGCTGCGGTGGCTGGGAGCGGCCACTGCACTCCAGTCTGGGCAACAGTGAGACTCCAATTCAAAAAAAAAAAAAAAAAAAAAAAAAAAAAAAATATATATATATATATATATATATATATATATATATATATATATTTGCAACAAAAGAAGCCAGACCAACTTGGAAATGGCATGCTAATCTGAGAGCACAGGTTTTATACCACACCCAGGTTACAAGGCCAGTTACTTCCTGTGATGACCATCTCCTCATATGAGGAACTATAGGAAAAAATACATGCACTTTCTATATTAAACCTTGTATGAAAGGAAGGATCTTAGTAAGAATTCACCTGTAAAGTGTTAGCATTGTGCAATACCTATGGCATTGTCCAAGTTGAGGTCAATTAAATAAAAATTTTTTAAAAGAAATCAGACTAGGCATGGTGGCTCACATTTGTAATTCCAAGCTCTTTGAGAGATGGAAGGATTGCTTGAGGTCAGGAGTTTGAGACCCCAGCCTAGGTAACATAGTGAGACCCCTGTCTCCACAAAAAAAAAAAAATACAAAAATTAACTGGTCGTGGAGGCATGTGCCTGTAGCCTCAGTTACACAGGAGGCTGAGGCAGGAGGATTGCTTGAGCCCAGGAGTTTAAGGCTGCAGTAAGCTATTATTGCAGTACTACACTCCAGCCTAGGCGACAGAGCAAGACCCCGTCTCAAAAATGAATAAATAATTAAAAAACAAAACAAAGCAAAAAACAAAATGTCGAACCCATTGTCTTGGTGGTACTGTGAGAGAGAACTGTCCATTGTGCTGATGAAAAGAGAGCAATGAAACTTGAACTAGGGATTGGCAGTAGTGGAAGTCTGTCTGGGGAAGCAGGGACACACCTCATCAACAAGGGTACCTACATAATGAGCATTTGTATACCTAACCCTGAATTGTATCCCACATCTTTAAAATTAAAAAATTAAAAGTTAAAAAAAAAAAGAAACTTGAAGTAGGTGGTTCTCAAACGTGGCCTCCAGATAAGCAGTATAAGCATCAACTGACAACTTGCTGAAAATGCATATTCTTGGGTTCCATTCAAGACCTACTACATCAGAAACTCTGTGCTGGATTTCTGAGCTTTCACAAGTCTTCCAGGTTGATTCTGATACACGCTTAAGCATGTATCAGAATCAGTGAACCAGTGTTCATCACAATGCGTCCTTCCAAAATTAGTCTCTTTTGGGGATACTTTTGTCCTTTCTGATTTTGACCTGCTAATCCTACATGTCATAGAACTCTGTGGGGGGCCAGCCCCTGCAGATATTGGAGGTCCCTGGTAGGAAAGATGGTGTCGGCAATTAAGCTGGAGGGATAGATATTTAAAAAAAGAAAGAAAGAGACTGGACTCTGTCTAGTGCAGAGCCATTTGATGGGACAAACCATAAGCCTTTTATCTTAAATTTTCACAGGTTAAATCACAAGACTTTCACATGAACACAAAGCCAGGTGGATGAGGGGTGTCCTCCACCCACCAGGTGTTTCCTCAAGCATGAGGAAGGACAATCCCAAAATTATCTCACTGTTCCTTATGCTTGGTTAATGTTCCTCAAAAGCAATACAATAATTCTAACATCATAATATTCTAATAATCAATAATTTCTAAACCTTATGCATACACAACACCTAATGACTAACTTAAATCCTAATAGCTTTCTATTCTATGCTAATTCTACCTACACTATAGAAACTCTTAATTATAGCTCAAACCAGTTCCTAAAGAATGTGGCCCAGTCCAAAGATCACACTGGGCCATTTCTAGGAACAATTGATTACAATCTCTTAACAAAATGGCTATTCTAAAATCCTATATATCTATCTTAACTTCTATAAAAGTTTCTAATTCCTAATCCTAATATATAAAGCTGATCATCAGCAACAAAGCTTCTAAAAATAAAACTCAAATATAAACTGTAAATTGTACTAAAGCCAAAACCGCAATAGTAGAAAATGGGAACAATGAAATTTCTAAAGTTAATTGTATTCTTATTAAACCTCAAAATATCATGTTTGATCATGCTTGAACTAATGTAATTCCCTGACGTTAGCATGACCTATTCTACAATACTTTCTATGAGTAAAATAAATTCCGTTTCTATACTAAGCAGAAAAACCCTACACTAATTGTAGCTAAAACTGGTTTAAAAGAATGCAGCCCAGTCCAAAGTACACGCTGGGCCCTTAGGAATGTAGCCCAGTCCAAAGTTTGTGCTGGGCCATTTCTGGTAACTCTAGATAATCATCTATACCATCTAAAGCTGAAAACAGCTCTCCATATGTATATACTAATTCTATAAAATACTTTTAAATCTTATAAAGAAGCTTGTATCATATAGAATGCTCCCAAATGTGACCTGAGTTTGAATTATATCTAATACCTAAGCTGAAACCGTAGTTCATGGGAAACAGGAACAATGAGTTTCTAGAGTTAGCCATGCCTGTCAGTCACAGAGCCTTCAGCTTAGGTTAGCAGAGTTCCTTTTGGCTAAGTGTGCTAAATAGAAAAAGGGAGGAGGGAATTGGGTCAACAGCTCCCCAACACTTCCTAGTGGTCTCAGGGTCCACGGCCCTCCCTGATCCCTAATGCTCAGTGGGCCTCCGTGGCCAGCTCTCGACAGAGCTCTACAATTTTCTTTATTTTTTTTACTTTGGAGGATCACTCTGTCACCCAGGCTGGAGTGCATTCGCATGCTCACGGCCACAGCTGTCTCAACCTGCTGATCTCAGGCAATCCTTCTGTCTCAGCCCTCCAAGTAACTGGAACTACAGCATGTGCCTCCATGCCCAGCTTATTTCTTAATTTATTGTAGAGATGAGGTCTCACCACATTGCCCAGGCTGGTCTTGAACCCATGGGCTTAGGCAATCTTTTCACTTTGGCCTCCCAAAGTGCTGGGATTATAGGTGTGAGCCACTGAGACTGGCCTGAACTCTACAATTTTCGATGTCCTTGGCATTTTTTCCCCCAAGGCAGACCTCTCTAATAGTCAGTGTTTTTGTTGTTGTTGTTGTTGCTTTGTTTTGTTTTGCTGTCTGAGTTGGAGTCTCACTCTGTCTCCCAGGCTGGTGTGTAGTGGCATGCTCATGGCCACCCCAGCATCGACCTGTGGGATTCCAGTGATCCTTCCACCTCAGCCTTCCAAGTAGGCAGAACTACAGGATAGTCAGTGTTTTGGAGAGACTTGCAAACTTTATAATAACTCCTACTCTCTCCTTGCCCCAGTGGGATTCATGCCAGCTCTGTGTTCTGAGCCCAGTCTGAAAGTTTCTCCCTGAGGATATCCTATCTTTTCCAAGATCATGCCCACGAGTAGTGCTTGGGAGGTATGGGCAGGGCCAGGCAACTGTGAAGCTGCATGGAGGGGACCCTCAGAGTGACATAAGCCCTGAGCTCTGCTCTTTCATTCTGAGCTGAAGGAAGGTGAGGAAATGAGGGTTTCCTCATCTGCCAGCAGGTCAGCTGTAATTAGGCTCTTGAAAACACCAACTGGAATGTAGAGTGAATAAACAAGGAACACAGACTTGTTGGCAGTAAGACCGCAAGACAGTATGAGGAGAGCCTTGGGAAGTGATTCTGAGGAAATATACTATTGAAAATAACTGCTTCAGGGTCATGTGAAAACCAGTAATTTCAGCAACTGAGCATAGAAATGACTTTATGATATAGGGACAGGGGATAATTAAAATCACTCAAAAATTCTCCACATAGTGAAGGTCACATAATCCATTACCTAATTAATACATTAACTTACATTCATTGAGTATGTGCTATGTCAGAGCTGCTGTTCCAGGGCCTGTGGGTCACTAAGATATTGAAATGAAAATGTAGGCCAGGAGCAGTGGCACTTGCCTGTAATCCCAGCACTTTGGGAGGCTGACACAGGAGGATTGCTTGAGCCTAGGAGTTCAAGACCACCTTGAGCAACATAGCAAGACCTCGTCTCTCAAAAAAATTTTAAAAATTATCCACATGTGGTGGCACATGCCTGTAGTCCCAGCTACTCAGGAGGCTGTGGCAGAGGATCACCAGGAGGTCAAGGCTACAGTGAACTGTGATTGTGCCACTGCACCCCAGCCTGGGTGACAGAGTAAGACCCTAACCCCCACTAAAAAATGAAAATAAAAGAAAAGCATAGCTTCTATAAGAACAATAAAAGCAAAGTTCAAGTCTCTATTTCACCTATTAGCATTCTACGAGAAAGAGCACACTACCTGAGCAACCCCAAAACCAAGAAGTGAGAAAGTTGTATGTGTCCTGTAGAAGTGCAAAATTACAAGTTAACATGGTACAGAGAGAGGTGAAGAGTTGGGCTTGAAATCTTCCAAAAAGTGACCATAAAATTTATTTCTTTGAAGAGTTTCTTCCTTGATAATGCCAGATAACTTTATTGTAGATAACCAAAAATCCATGGTTATAACTGATTTAACAGAGGTTTTCTAATAATTAGTAGGTCACTGGATTGCTTTGACCCAACGGCTAGTTTATATTAAATAAAATAGCTTACCTTTGTTCCTGGTGTTCTGTTAATCACAATTAAGACTTACAAGCAGAGGGTAGGGAAATAGTCATATGTTGTAGCTCCAATCCTATCATGTCATTCGTTTCTCCCTAATATTTAGTGTTGCTTCAAAATGACAAGTGGAAGGCCTAAGCCTCAAATGCATGTAGATTACCTATGTACCTAATTCTGACTTGCACCCCAAATCTTTACAATAAAGTCAAATTTTAAAAATTTTAAAAAAGAAAGCATAGCTTCATAGTTCTTGTCATATAAAATTACCTTATTTAATTTATGTGTCCATTTGTTACTTGTCTGTATCCCCCATAGAACATATGCTTTATGAAGGCTAAGTTCTTGTCCGCTCCTTTCAACGTTGTGACCTCAGTGTGAAGAGCCATGCCTTGCTGTACATGAACAAATGAATGATAATATAATCATTCCTAAAACAAAGGGCTGTTTCTGTTTCGTTTTATTTTTTAATATGTAAGAACCCAAGGAAATGGGGGATTTGTTCTGCAGGGGGGAAATGGTGAAAGCAGTCACAGAGGGGGTGATTTTTGAGTGGATTATTTCTAGGTAGAGAAGGTAGTAAACAGCATACCAGAAAACAAACGTGGCAATAAACAAACACATGACCTGTCTAAGAAGCTGTCATTCATCAAAGGGTCAGTGGTTTATAAGAGGAAGAGATTACAACTGCAGGGCACAGAATGTGACATCAAGCCCTGTGCCTCCAGGAGCTTGTTGTTGAATTGCAGAGGAAAAACATAGACATATGAAGTCTGTCAATATGTTGATGTGTTGAATGTTGCGTGAGAAATGGTCAGTAATAACTTAAAGACTGGAAGAGAGGATGTCTTTAGATAAGGGAACTTCATAAAGGAGAGTGATTTCTCTTTATTATTCCAGGCACTCTTAAAAACTGTATTGTGTTGTTCTACTTAAGCCCTCAGAAAATTCTACAAAGAAAGCATTTTTAGTCCCACCTTACAGATGTTGAAACTGAGATCCAGAGAGACTAGTTTACTTATTGTCAAATATCAAGTAAACGGAAGAACTTGTTGGTTTCGCATTGGTCTGACCCCAGATGTGTTACCACCACTGTCTTACACTTTGCCAAGCAAGTTGCATATACTTCTGGAAGGCCTGTAGATGTCTCGTGAATGTATGCACCGGCATCAACTTGTAAACTCCCATAGACAAGGCTATTTAATCAGTGTCTGGCATCATAATATACACATGAGGATGCTCATCCTATAGACCCAGACAGCTCAGTTCTGAGTCCCTGGGCTGAAAGGGCAAGCAGTGATGTCATGCATCTGTGTCTGTGGCTTGTTTTCTTTAGGTGTATAGAGAAGATACCATGGAACCAGAGAACCTCATGCAAGTGTCTAATTGTGTTTTTCCTGCAGCTCTCACAGTCTTGGGAGCTCCAGCTTTTCCTGTTTTTAGTGTTTATGTTTGTTTACATCCCCACTGTGGTGGGAAACCTCCTCATCATAGTCAATGTACCAGTGACCTCTGACTCATACACCTGTGTACTTTCTGCTTCGAAACCTGGTTGTCATAGACCTCTGCTGTTCCACAGTCATTTCCTCAAAGATGCTGGTTAACTTCTTTCATGAGACCAAGACCATCTCTTACCAGGGCTTCATGGCCTAGATCTTCTTCATCCACTTTTTGGAAGGTGCCATGGTCTTCTTCCTCTCAGTGATAACCTGTGACCACCTCATTGCCATCTCCTGGCTCCTCCATTATGTCACCATGAACACTCAACTGTGTGTGGAGTTGGTGGTGGCTGTCTGTGTAGGAGATTTTGTTCACTCCACTGTCCAGTTGACTCTGATGCTCCCACTGACTTTCTGTGGCCCCAACATCCTGGATAACTTCTACTGTGATGTCCCCCAAATGCTGAGACTTGCTTGTAGTGACACCTGGAGTTTCTCATGATCTCCAATAGTGGGAAGCTAGTTCTCTTTTGGTTCCTTCTCCTTTTGATCTCTTACACTGTCATCCTGGTGATGCTGAGGTCCCATCCACGGGAAGGGAGGAGGAAGGCAGCTTCCACTTGCGCCATTCACATCATCATGGTGTCTATGATCTTTACTTCAAGCATTTACCTCTGTACCCTACCCTTCTCCCCATTCCCCATGGACAAGGCTGTGTCCATCAGCCACATGGTCTCAACCCCATACTCAACCCCATGATCTACACTCTGAGAAACCAGGAGATGCAGGCAGCAGCGGAAAGATTAGAGAGGCACTGGCTGGCTTGGGAAACAGAATGACAATGGTAGGTCATTTCTCTTTGCCTGTCTTGTCTTCCCTTTGTGAGGTAGAGAGGAGCTGCCGCATATGCTCTCCTCGTGACTCATGGATGTGTTGTCAGGGTGGTAGAAAAAAAATGAATGAGTTTTGAAACTAAGCAAGTACGTTTTTTAGAAGAAGGGAAAGTGTCCTCTTTGGTGGCTGTGATAGAGTTCCACCTGCACTCATGAGAAATGTTCACATGGCCCTGGAAAACCACACCTTCCTTCCCCTTCCTGGTGGGCAGTTTCCGCTTATGATGACAGCATTTCCCCCCTGAGAGAATTCCTATCTTCTATATTTTGACTCTCCTCTCAGCATGCCCTTTTGGTTTGAGTCCAGAGTATTGGAGAGAGCTCAGGATGTGTAGTCTTAGTTAGTTCTAACTTGGGAGCTGTGACCCTTCATTTATCAACTGGTGACCACAGATAAGCCACTGCCTTGTCTTGGTGTCATCATGGCTTCTTCCTCACCGAATGGCCTAAAACAGCATCTGTCCCAATAATATCACAGACTTGCTGTAAGATTTAAATTTTAAAAGGTGAGACAATATTTTATAAGCCAGAGAAATTATACATGAGTTATTGTTATTATTATTCCTGATATTGATTCTTCCATCAGTTGAACCATATTTTGAAAGTAGGGCAAAAATTCCTGTGTGACATGAGGCAGGCACGAGGAGGGTGGGAGCTGCACTCCAGAGGGCCACGCAACATACCCAGGGCGAAGCCAATCACAGAGAGTGAGCAGAGACTCAGGGACATTTCTGGAAGGGTTTGACTACTTAGGGCTGTTCTCCCTGTACCGCCATTTTCAGACTCAACTCTCTTGAAGTAGGAATCAGAATATCCTCCCTCCCTTCCTCCCTTCCTCTCTCCTTTCCTTCCTATCATATGGAAATATGCATTTGGGGCCTAACACAATACTCTCTCCATAGAATGTGCTCTATAATGGTTTGTTAACACTTCCTTTTTTAATCTCTCTTTCTATTTCCACCCTTTTTCCTCTTTCCTCCCCTGTGGGATATGCAGGTCATGTAAGCATGACTCTACAGCAGGAACTGTGAGTGAGAGTTTTTCCCAGAGAAGGAGGATATGGGACAGACTCCCCTCAAACGTGTCTACTATGAAAGGAACAAGAAGGGCACCCTTTAAGCAGCACCATCCAATGGACTTGTCTTTAGTTATGTTGGATATTCATGTTTTTATTCATTTATTAGACAAGTATTTATTGAGTGCCTACAGTTTTCTCTTTCTGTCCTATTTTGTACTCTCTACCCATAGGTTATTGGGGACTGACTTTGTCTTGGCAGATCCAGGGGGGAAAAGGACATGCTTAGCCTTGGCTAGGAACCTGGGGAAGCAGGACAACCCCAGAGGATACACATGGCAGGGGCTGTGGCTGACCCTGTAGGAACCATCACAAGTGAGGAGTGATGCAGAGAGAGCCAGAAACAGGAGAGGAGGCAATTGGAGCAGCCAAGGATGATGTTGCCTGCCGGGATATTCCCCTACAGCATGTCTCCAAATCTCACATGTGCAGGGCCATACCAAGGATAGGGCAATGGGTCCCTGTGCAAGCCATACGGGGTTCCTTTTCTGTTTATAGATAATTTACAAACAATAATAAAACTACTAAAAATGGCTTTTTATAATCACCATGCCCAGGCAATTCTAAACAATGTCAGAGATAAAATACTTCTCCCTGCCTAGTGGATTTGCTTCCACCACCCTGCCCTTTATGAGTCGTGTGTGTGTGTGTGTGTGTGTGTGTTGTGTGTCTCGGGTGTGTGTGTGAATCAGAAGGGACCTGAGAAATTGGGGAAAGAATCAGAATTGGAAGGGGAGAAGCCCAGAGCCTTCTGAGGGATGGGGCCGTGAGCAGTGGGGAGAGGGGATTTGTGCCCTCTGTGTCAATACGGGCGTCAATCAAGCAGCGAGCTGCCAGTGACTGTTGGCTGCTGAGGTGAAGGCCAAGGAGGAGGAGGGGGTGGAGCTGGAGCCTGATCTCCCATGACAAAGAACAGACAGGGCAGCCCCTGAACAGCCCTCCCAAGAACCAGGAAATGGTGCCCAGGGCCCACAGGCCTACCCCACAGTGTGAACTGATAGAGAAGCTGCGAAGACCAGAAGGCTGGCTACTTGGAGTGGAAATTCACATGAGGGGAGGATACGTCATTTTCCCTTTTCTTCCTCCCCACACTAATACCAGATGGAGGTACTGGAAAAAGGGAGGAAGAAGTGTGAGAGAGCAGACCCTCCCACCCCCAGCCCCTACCCCTCACACTCCACCACCTTCAAGATGCCTGACCACAAGCTTCCCTAAGTCGAAGGGCCGAGAGAACTTGGAATAAAATGTGAGAAGGACATTTTCAATAAATAGGACGGCCTTAAAAACCTGTCTGAGATTGTTGACTGCTGTGCTAGGCAAACATGATGATAAGTTATAGGATTAGACTGAGGTATTGGGAAGGGAGAGAGTCACATGAAAGGGGGGTTGACAAGGCACCATTGGGAGCAGTTTGGGGAAATGATGACCAATTCTTGGTTTTTCCTCAGTGAGTAGCAACACCTTGCTAAATCAGTCACACAGTATTTTTTGAACCTGAGTAATATGGGGAAAGGAAAAATGTCTTGTGGGTCTCCAATGCTGACTTCACGTCTTTTTGTGAGGTGAAGCATATTCAAGCACAAAGCTGTGTACAAGTTCCTTGTTCTTCTCTCTTCTGACCACAAAAGCAAATTATTGTACACATAAAATACAAATTTGTGCTGACTGCTCTGGCAGGGTCTCTTGGATAGAGCATATCCACTCTGCCATGTATCCTGTGCTTTGACTCAGTTTACCCACCACTTTTTTACATTTGATCCTCCATTTAAATGTGTCAAGAAGGCACCCAAACATTATTATGTACAGTATTTTTTTTTAAGCCAGGATTTTTTGAGGCCAGCTCTGTTGTAAACTCAATTGCAAACCTGGACACTGAAATTGTGTGAAAGTACTTGGTTGTTAAACTCCCCCCCTACCCCCCCAAAAAACAGTATTTATTTGGAATTTCCTATACTTAACTGACATACTAACAGGTACATGAGGTCAAGCACTGTCTACAGGCCAGTGTTGTTCTTAGTAAGGGTCTCTTTTCTTCCAGATCTCAGACCTCCATGCTGGACTCCCCTGAAGTGATCTGATTGGTCATGTAGCTGGCACTTTGACCTCCAGCTTGTCTCTGAAAGGGTGTGGGTGATTTTATGTGACAAGTAGAACACAGTTTCATAACTCCCAGCATTCCTGTATTCCGTCCTCAGTCCCCAAGCCAGAATTTATTCCCTTGTTAGCCTCCTGGGCTACTTCTCCCTTTCCCAAGGCCAAGTCTGTGTGACTTCAGCTATAGAAGAACTGGGAAAAGGGCTGAAACTGCAGGAGGGAGAGTCTTCAGTGGGGGTGGTCGCCAAAATTTCCTCTCCCCCTCTGGAGAGACTGTAGGTTGCCCACCTCATGGGCAGACCTGCCCTGCAGGGGTCCCTGCTGACACCTAGACAGGTCGTCCTCTCGTGCTCTGCCAATATGAAGCCGTTCAGGAATGTCGCCTTTCTTAGAGAGGCTGGTGACCCTTTAGAATTCAATGTCCCTGGTTGTCTCGTGACCTCGTCTCTCTAATAGGCTCCTCGTAACATTGCTAAGTTTTGTAGATTACCCTGCTTTTACTTATTGTTAGGTTGTGAGCTGTGCGTGCCCTTATGACTTTCATTGTCCCAAGCAGAAGCAAACTTCTTTTTCAAATTTCAATCTGTCACCCAATGTGATGATAGGGCCATGGATGGAACATTCAGTGCCTTTATGAGAATTAGAAAGAGGCATCCCCTTCACCAGGCTGCTATAACCCAACATGAGGACACAAGCACAGTGTAGTCTGGGCTTCAGGCCCCACACCAACTATCAGTAAAGTCCCTTGGCACAGGACGTAATCTGTAGAAACAATATGTTCAAACAAATGCAGGAAAAGACCAATATGGCTGGAGTATAGGAAGATAGTTTTCAATTTCACAGCTTTGAGACATCTGTAAACTTGACAAACATCCCCCTGCCTTCTCTCTATTTTCCTCTAAGCTTAATCCACAGTTCTGGTTTTCTCCTGAAGGAGAAGATGTTTCATTCATTTGTTCATTCATTCATTCATTTAACACACCTGTGGAGGTCCTACAGTGTGCAAGTCCCTTCACTGCAGCCCCACGGGAAAGAAGTAGGCATAACAGAAACAATACAGGGTACTAGAACAAGGAAGGCCAAGGTTGAAATTCCAGTTCTGCCTCTTATTAGCCCTTGGCTAGTCATTTCTCCTGGTAAGTCCCATTTGTGAAATGAGGATGAGGATCCCTTTGTCATGGGGTCTTTGTTAGGTCAATGGGGCTGATGTAAATAACATGTGTTCTACAGTTCCTGGCACACAGCAGTGGCCTAATGAGTGCAGCTATACCTGTGTACACCCAAGTGTTCCCAGGCCCGGGGTGCTGTGGAGAAGAGTCTTCCTGGTTTGGATGTCAAGTCATCAACCAAGGAAGGGACAGTCTGCTCTTCTCCCTGTTCTCTTATGGCCGGCACAGAAGGCGCCACTCAGATCTCCCCCAAAGAAGGTCAGTTAGCTGCAGCCTCTTCCTGCAGTTGATGTCAGGATCTGCCCTCTGCTTTCCAGGTAAGGCCACGGACTTCCCAAGCAGCCCTAGTTGACGACCAGGCCTGGCAGTGGGTGACAGGCTCCCATTTCTGACTACCTTGGTGCCAGAGCTCCCGCTGGGCCAGTGGAAACTTTCTTGGAGCCTCACCATGTCTGAGGCTCTTCCTGCCCTCTCCTCCCTCCTTCCCTGTCACTGCACAGGTGGCAGGCTTGCCTAGGGTCTGAAGGCTTTCCCGCCTACTCCTGCCCTCTCTCCTCTTTCTCTCACGGGCATCACCCTGTTCTAACTCTGTCTTAGCATCCAGATGAACACAACCCTGCTTTCTCCCATGGCCACATTTCCTACCTCAGGATTTTGCTTAACATCTTTTTTTTTTTTTTTTTGAGTCGGAGTCTCACTCTTTCGCCCAGACTGGAGTGCAGTGGCCGCTCCCAGCCACCGCAGCCTTGACCTGCTGGGCTCCTGCGATCCTTCCACCTCAGCCTTCCGAATAGCTGGAATTACAGGCATGTGCTACCACGCCCGGCCGATTTTTTTATTTATTGTAGAGATGAGGTCTCACTGCCCAGGCGGGTCTCGAACCCGCGGGCTCAGGCAATCCACTCACCTCAGCCTCCCAAAGGCGCGGGATTACAGGCTGAGCCACCGAGCCTGGTTTGGCTTAACATTTCCATATGTCTCATAAGTAGGCTCTGTGGCCGACCTCTCGGGACACTGACCCAGTTGCAACAGTCCCTGCTGCCTCAACTGCCAACACCTCCGTGTTAATTCTACCAAGATTTTTTGAGCACTTCTTCTAAATGCCAGGCATGGCTGTATACACCGAGGTCACAACCTTGAAAGGAGCAGACAAGAAATTAACCTTTGTAAAGCATACATTCTAGGGGGCAGACAGACAAGTAACAAATGGACACAAAAATAAGGCAATTTCATATGGCAAGAGCTATGAAGAAATGCATGGAGGAATGTGACTGGTAGTGTGGGCAGCACTGTGAAAGGTGGTCAGGGAAGGAATCTCTGAGGAGGGAGTGTTTGGGCCAAGACCTGGACAATGAGTCGCAGCTTGTCCGACAAAGACCTGGATGAAGAGCAGCCATTCCGGACAGAGAAAACAGCAGCAAGTGCGAAAGTCCTGAGGCTGGTGGCCAAAGGAAAAAGACAAGATGCCTTGTAACTGGAGTGTTGTGAACAAAGAGGATACTGGGAGGAGGTGAGCATTAATGATGTATTAGTTATCTGCTACTGCATAAATGAACCCAGAACCTCATAGCTTAAAACAAAGGAATCATTTACTATCTCTCATGGATTCCATGGACCAGGAATTCTAACAGGGCATAGTAGACAGCTTGTTTCTGGTTTATGATGTCTTTCTTGGGCCTCAGTCAGAAGATTCAAAGACCCGGGTAACGTCATTTGCAGTTTTATTCACTCACACCTGTCTGTTGATATTGATGGTGGCTTGGTGCCTGGGTGAGGCTGGTGACTGGTCTCTCCTTGTGGACTGGACTTGTTCATTGCTCGACAGCTGGGTTCCAAGGACAAGTGTCCCCAAAAGACAAGAAAGAGAGAGAGGGAGAGAGAGAGGGAGAGAGAGCAAGCCAGGTGGCAACTGTGTGCCTTCTGCCACTTAGCCACAGAAGTCACAAAGCATCACTTCTATCACTTCTACCACATTCTATTAGACAGAAATGTGCAACAAAGTCCCACCCACATTCAAGGGAGGGGAGTGATGCTCCACCCTTTAAGTGAGGCACGCTTAAGACTTTGTGGACAGCTCAGCCTGTAATCCCAGCACTTTGGGAGGCCAGGGCGAGTGAATTGCCTGAGCCTGCGGGTTCGAGACTAGCCCAGGCAACTTTGTAGACCTTGTCTCTACAATAAATAAAAAATTAACCAGGTGTGGTTAACTACAGGTGTGCTCCTATAGTTCTGGCTACTTGGAAGACTGAGGTGGAAGGACTGCCGGAGCCCAGCAGGTCGATGCTGGGGTGGCCGTGAGTGTGCCACTGCTCTCCAGCCTGGGCGACAGAGTGAGACTCCAATTCAAAAAATAAAAATGTGTGGACATATTTTTTACATTACCACCAATGAAGACAGGATCCAAGTCATTAAAGGACTTGAATTTTATTTTATGTGCAATGGAAATTCATTGAAGGGTTTTGGGTGGTGGGTGGAGGCATAATCTAATGTATGCTTTACAAAGTCATGTTAGCTGCTTGGCCGAGAATGGGTTATAGAGGTCAAGTCTGGTAAAGTGGGGTAAGAAGCTGACTTGGAGTAAGGAGACCTAGATTCAAGTTCAAACCCTGCACTAACTAGCCGTGTTACCTTTGGGAGTCTCCTAACACTGGAGGGTGGAGGAGACCCTCTTGTCTTTATGAGATATACCAAAGACCTGCAGGGAAGTGCTTGTTTCATGTCTTCCTCTATCAGATGCCTTGGTTTTGCTCACCCCCATATCCCTAGCGCCCAGCATGGGCTCTGGCCACTGGAGGCGCCCCATAAATATTTATTGAAAGAATAAATGAACAAATAATATTGTAAGCCCCACATTAGTCCTTGAGGTCAGACGTCTCTGACCTTCCAGGTTTGGAGTATACCCACCAACCCAATAAATCTTCTATAATTGGGCAGTGAGGGAGAGCGCACTGGGGAGGCACCTGGCGCCATCTTTTGTGGAAAAATCCTGTGCCTCATTCAGAATTCAAGTTCATGAGGTCTGGTTCCTTTCAGGACCATCACCCCTGCCCAGGTAGACACAAAGAATGCTAAGGCCTGTCCTTGCCTAGAGCCCAGCATGGGTGTCAGACCCAGGACAGCCTACTCTGGGGACCACAGGCAGCGTCATGACGTGGCACATCCATGGCTGTCTAATGTACCCCCTCCAGGGACAGTGAGCAAGAGTAAGAGAAGCCTCGTCCTTTCCCATGACACCCACCAGAAGATGGCATTGTGTGGGGTAGGGCAGGAAGAATGGAAAGAGGGAGCAGCCCTCACCTGGCACAACAGACCCCAGCCAAGGGACCTGCCCTTGGCATTGGGCGCTGGCTCCAGCCACCTCCAGTGCTGCCAAGGGACTGGAACCACCAGGATCTCCACCCCTACGCTTACCACCACTGCCAGAGAGATGCTGGGGGAGAATTCTGGTGGAGATGGGGTAACCTGCACCTGTTTTGTATTTTTGAGCCAAGTGCCTCAGGCAGGAGACTGCTTTACTCAACAGAGTATCAAGATTCCTACAATCTTCAGGCATTCATTCTTTCTAGGGGTACTGAGAAACCAAGATGCAAAAACAGACCAGCACGGGCCCTTTCTTGTGGAGATACTGTTGGGTTTTTATTTTAAATGTCCTGGTCAAAAGCTGTTGAGGGAGGGTGCAGCTGTCCCTCTCAGGCCCCTGCCAGCCCCTGTCCCTTTTTTGGGCTCCTCCCCTTGCCCCTCTCCCCCACTACTGAATGGCTTCCATCCCCTTCCAGCTAGCCTGCAGGATCCTCACCCAGGAGGGGGTCCAGGGAAGCCCTTCTTGACCAGCAGCAGAGTCAGTACAAATGGTGCAGTCAGTATAGCCCACCAGAGTCCCCTGAAGGGCATTACCCATGCAGGGGACACCAGGCCGACCTTGGCCTAAGGCATCCTCCAGCCTGTGAGAGGAAGTTCCTCCATTCAGTCACCTCAGGGAGCTTGGTTATAGAGTTAGTCCCAGATTGAGATCCCCTTCCTGGCTCTGAGGCCACGACAAGTATTTTCTCGCTACTTCAACAATTAAACAAAAGTCCCACTCAGTAGCACCTGCCCCATACGGTTGATGCAAGGATGTGGGTTAGTGCAGTTAAGCTCAGGGCACTGGGCTGGCAAACGGCAAGGGGCAAGGGCAAGGAATCTTCCAAGCCGGCTGTGGCCCTTCCAGCTGGAATCCAGCACTGCCAAGGCTCCAGGAATCCTACAAGCGGCAGAGTCACACAGGTCACATGACCGACTTTGCCTTCTGACTTGTGATATCATTGATTCAATGCAGGGTTTGCCTTTTCTGCAAGCCCACATTCTCCCTCCATTCCCCAGTCCCTGCTCCTCCTAGTCTGATGGAGGAGGTAAGGTACAAGCGCTCACATAAATCAAGGCAGGAGGGACATGGGAAGGGATGGGTGCTTGCCCTCAGCTGACCCCCCAGGCTGGGCCTATGCACCTCTTAAGTGCTCACCAAACAGCTCTCTGCCCCCTGAATCCTCTTGCCCTCTGGTGACTCTACTAGCAGATCAGAGAGGTCAAGCTCTTGTCCAAGGTCACATAGTCAGGGGTAGGCCAGACTCCCAGGTCAGTTCTCCAAGGCCCAAACTGAGTTTTCCCCATTCTTGCTAAAAGCAGAGGACTCAGAGCTGCCTCTCGCAGGAGGAGAGTGCTCAACTCTGGTGCACACACATACACACGTGTACACATGTGTACAAAACTCTGGATCCACCCCAGCCTCTGGCACAGCATGGAGCCACTGCAGATTGAGTCAGACTCTTCCTCTCTGCACACTACAGTGTTATCATCATAAAAATAGGGCTAAGGACTCCATTCCCAGGAACCCCTGGGAGGAGAAGCAGGCCTGAGCCCTGCTCTGCCCCCACTGTCTCAATGGAGGCCGTTGAAGCCGAGCAGATAAAAAGATCTAATCAAGCCTGTGGGCAGCAGCTCCACCATATGGTTGGTGGATGGTTCTTGTGAAAAAAGTTGCAGAAGCTTGAGGTTTTGAGGTGGCCAGGGGAGGGTAGGAGGGAAGTTTCTTGGGTATTGCAGCTGAAAGATGCCTGGGAAGGAAGGCTCCTTGGTCGTCCAGGGTCTGGTCATCAGCCATTCATGGACCCAGGGCTGACCTAGACCAGGGAGAACAAAGCCCTGACAAAATGTACCAGGTCCTGATAGATGTACAGGTATGAATCCATTCCCTGACCCAAGAACCATGATGGCAAGTTCACAGCAAATGCATCCATTCCTCAAATCCATATTAAGCCACTGCCAGGCATTATGTTAGGCATTGAAGCTACAGAGGGCAACAAAACAGACTCATGCCTTTTTCTGAATGGCACCCACAGACCTGCAGGGAATGGAGCTTAATCCAACCACAGTAATATAATGATGTCAAGTTCCAGGAAAGGAGTTACAAGAGTAAGAAATAGGAAGACCCAGCCAACCAAGTCATGGCCTGTGGAGATGTGACAGGTCTCTGTGAACGGGACCTGGGGGATCCTTATGAGTCAGCCAGGCAAACAGAGGGAAGAACCTTGATGGTTGAGAACCAAAGTAGGAAGGGGATAGGCCCATTTCAGGTACTGAAAGCCAGTGGTTTAGATGGCACAGGAATAGAGAGAGAGGCCATGAGGTACTGGAGAGGGAGGTGACAAGTACAAACCCCTTTGGGTTCCCTTTCCTTAAAAGAAGTTAATGGAGGAACAAGACAAGTCAGAAGAAAGGATTGGATGCTTATGGGAACAATGGTGCCACCTCCCCCAGGGCCTCACACTCCCATGGCCGCCAGAGAGAGCAGCTGGGGCTGCCTATCAAGACCCTGTTCCCCGAAGACACTCCCACCTTCTCTGGCCTCCTCATCCCCGGTCTCCAAGCAGCCTTGTCTCCTATTGTCACCCCAGAAGTGATCTTTTTAATGCGTTTCCTTACAAACCTTTCCTCCTGCCTGACTCAGCCTTGGACTTGTCTTTTGCTCATTTTTGTTCCCCAAAGGGTTCAGTGGCCAGTCCAGAAGATGGGTATGGCGACAACGTGCCTTTAGCACAGCACCATGTATGCTGCAAGAAGCATCAGCATAGGGGGCCCCTGCAGATATGGGGGCATCCAGCTCAGATCATAATTGGGGGGTGAACAGGAAAGAGGTGAGAAAAGGCTTCCTGGAGGAGGTGATAGTTTAGCTTGGTTGAGAAGATGAGTAGAAGCTAGTCAGTTTAAGGGAATATATACCAGAACCCAGAGGTAAGGGGGAACACGGCGCATCAGAAAACTTCAAGGGGATCAAGCTGGAGTACGGAGGGAGGTACGGAGGGGTGAAGGCGAAGGCTGGAGATGTCTTGCAGGGACTGGGATGCGGTGGGAGGATTTGGCGTTCCCTGGGCTGGTGCTGAAGGGACATTATGCATAGACTTCATAGACCATGACCTTGCCCGCTAGGACCAGGACGGGCCAGGCTCATCCCAGAACTGCACATGAGCAGCCCCTTCCCCTTCAGGTGCTCAGAGTTCAGTGCTCCCTTCCTCCTTCTCCCAAAGTGTGTGTGGGTGGGTGAGGAGGTGTGGAAGGACTTAAAGTCCTCCTGACTCATTCTTTAATGGAGGCAGGTAGAAGAAGCAAGCACCAGTCCCAAGGGCAGGGCAAGGGAAGCCTTCTGTCTCCATGCAGAAAACAAGGGGTGGGTTGTCTGCAGGGAATTTACTAATAATAACAACACGGGCAAAAGGTCAGGTTGCTTGCTATGATCACCATACAGTGGCGATTTTAAATAAGTTCAGTGTTCAAATATTGCTCTCCACAGAAATCCTGTGTTGGTCTAGATTCTAAACAATTGCTGTGATTACACTGGGCTTAAATAATATGTGGAAGCTTCAAGTTGATGCATTTGTATTGCTTATCCTTTAATAAGCACCATATTCTATGTGGAAGCTAGTTGGGGGAATTCCCAGTCGTACAGTGTGTTCCATGGTAGGCAGGTCTATGCAAACCTACCCTAAAGTTCAAAGAAGCTGGGAGAGAGACCAAAGAAAGAGTCTGACATATCCAGTGTCTTAGAGAGAAACACTTAATAGGGACTTGCAGACAGAAGCCATGTCCATATTTTTGGTGGCAATGAGACGAGAGGGTGGATCCCCATTCATTACTCCCAAGGTCCAGGGCTTTATATACCATGGAAAAGTGGTGATTCAGAACAGATGGGTAGGACAATTGAAGTATGACAACATCAAGGTCGTCTGAACTAAGGGCAGAACTTTTGGTAAGTACCTGTTCTTACACAAGGAACAATAGATACACCTTCCTGGAGGCCAAGTGCAGTGACTCCTGCCTATAATCTAAGCACTTTGGGAGGCCGAGGTGGGAGGATTGCCTGAGGCCAGGAGTTGCACACCACACACAGCTAATTTTTTTTTAAATAATATTTTTGTAGAAACGAGCTCTCCCTATGTTGCCCAGGCTGGTCTCGAATTCCTGGCCTCAAGTAATTCTCCTGCCTTGGCCTCCCAAAGTTCTGGGATTACAGGCATGAGCCACAGCACCTGGCTAAGACATTATTACTTACTTCATTTCATGAGTTTTACTAAAGATGATTTTGTTGTGTTGAGGAGGGAGTATCCAAAAATAACCTGTTCCTCATGTCAGGTACTCCAGATCGCCATTGGGCCACACCTAACCTCAAGGAAATCTCTCCAATGAGGTCCCAGTGGGAGTGCTGAAAAGCCCATGGGGGAGCACAGGGGCTGGGACCCTTGCCTACAACCTTCTTCTTATCCCTGCATGTGCTTGACCCCAACCGCAGAAAAAGCAGTCATCAAAAGAGACCACAGTGAGACATGGCAAGCACCCTTCATGTCACCTGCCCCCTAGCACAGGCCACAGCTGGAGAGGGAGCAGGTGTAGGCTGTGGTCCCTTGGAGGGGCTCCATCACTCCACCTGTCCTTTCACTCAGTCTCCAGTGTCCTCCGTCCAGCCGGCAGCTGGCACGCCCACTCTGCCATGAGGAGGAGGGCTCCAAGGGCCTAGGGCTCGACAACCTTAGCCTTAGAAGCCTCCCTTCCAGTTGCTCAGCCCTAAAGGATCTGCAAAACCCTTGCGCTCACTGTCCCCACCCTTCAAGCTAATGGCAATTGTTGCCTTTGAGGGACAACCTCAAGTGAGCTCAATAAAGGAAGCAATAAAAGGGCAGAACAAGGCTTATTCAACATCGTTGAGCACCTGCTGTGTGCCACACATTGTGGTAGCATTTTAAGAGTACCTAACAACTCTATGAGGTAGACTGGGAATGCCCTCCATTGGACAGTGAGGAGATGGGCTCAGAGGCTGTGGAGCCTCTTCTAGTGAATGCTGTTGCTGGGCTTAGGACCCAGGTCAGCTCTTAGCCACCTCTCTGTAATGCTCTCAAAGAGCTCCTGCTAGAACTCTAAGTGCCATGGCTTAGAGATCTACCTTATGGAGTGGGTCAGAGGTGGCTTCTTGGAGGGAGCCAGGAGAAAGGGGGAGCTTCCTGTAGGATCAGGCTGCCTGGAAGCAGACAAAAGGGTGGGGTTTGTACGTGGAGGGGCAAGTGGTTGGAGTTTAGGACAGATCCTGTGGGAGGGTGGCAGAAAGTTGGCAGTAGGGACATCCAGAGACCAAGACAGCCAGGTGGCAGACTCTCATCACCACCCCCAGAAATCAATAGGCCAAACCGCAAAGAGATCAGTCAGCATGGCAGAGCTGGGGTTGGCGTCCGGGTTTCTGTCTTGGGCTTGGCCCAATCACCCACAACAGCCCACAGCTGTGGTAACACCCTCGCACAGCTCACAATTGCTAAAGAATTATAGTCCCCTCTGGGGAGAGAGAAGAGGTCACTCTGAGTGCCGAGGACCCTTGGAGGAGGGTAACCTGAGTGCCGAGGACCCTTGGAGGAGGGCAACCTGGGTGACACCCCCCACCCTGGCTCCAACCTGGAGGCACTGGCTTCCTGAGGGCAGGGAGGTGACACAGAGATGAGGAACACCCTTACATTTATAAAAACCTCTCTCTTCCTGTCCCTATCTCACAGGCATGGAAACTGAGGTCTAGGAAGTGATATGATTTATCCAAAGTCACGCAGCAGGTCAGCAACAAGGAACCCTGTGCACTTTTGGCTCCGACACAGTGACCTCCCACTCAAGTCCCCCTGTTGCAGGAGAGGGGCCCCTGCTGAAGATAAGAAGATAAGATCAGGAGGGCCCAGGCGGTCAACTGGAGCTTGTGAAAGGGGTTGCCGAAGTGAAGTGGCTGTCTCAAGAGCAACTGTCAGGCCAGTGGCATTGCCAAGGGAGGAGGGAGCTGTGGAGGGCATTGGGCAGGGTTCAGGCAGGGCATAGGGGAAGGAGACAGGACAACTGAGTGGGCTGGAGGAAGGGCAGAGTCTACACTCAGGAAGGAATGGATGTGTCCACTTGAAGCAGGGGCCAGGACAGGCAGCTGCTGCCACGCGGTGGTGATTCTTGAGCTATGTGGGAGGCCAGGAGAGAGTCAAGGCACAGGAAGAGCTCAACTCATCCAGTGGCAGGAACTGCAGGGGGAGGCATGGAGGTGTGAGAGGGTGGGTCCTGGGGAGGCTGTCTGGAGTACGTTCTAGACTTGAGATGTGAAAATGGGGGCTCACCCATGGTTGCACAGAGACAGGGCCTGACCCCAAACCAGGTCTGTCTGAGCCCACTGCAGCACACTGCCTCTTAAAGAAGCCACCTCTAGTGAAGCCTGAGAGGAGCTCAGAATGTAAACCTACTGCCCGGAGCAGACCAGCTGCTGAAATGCACTGAAGAAACACCTAGAGCAGCCTCAGGTCCATGGTGGACTCCACTCTTCTGAGACCCGCTGCCCAGCAGCTAGCTCTGCACACCCACTGTGTCCCCCACGTGGCCCCAAGAGATACCTCACTGCCAGGCCCTGCCTCAACCACAACCTCACACTCTTCCTAGCACTTTGGGGAGAGCTGGCAGGGTGAGCGGGCAAGGGGAGGGGCCGAATCAATGACCAAACATCATCCGTTCTCTCAACAAACACTGAGCACCTACTAAATGCCAGGCCTTGTGCTGGGTATGGAGAATACAGCCGTAAGGCAGAGCCAGTTTCTGTCCTGCTGGGGGAGGGGAGGTGCCTTTCCAGTCATCTGGCCCAACTCCCATCATTTTTAGGAATGTGAACTTTTTTTTTTTTTTGAGACAGGACCTTGCTCTGTCACCCAGGATGAAGTGCAATGGAGTGATCATAGCTCGCTGTAGCCTCGAACACCTGAGCTCAAGCAATCCTCTTGCCTCAAACTCCCAAGAAGCTGGGACTACAGGATTATACCACATGGCCTGGCTTAGGAATGTGAAAACTGAGTCTTGGAGAGAAATGACTTGCCCAAGGCCATGCAGTCAGTTGATGGCAGGGCCCGCCCAGCCCTCTTCTGAGGCACACTGCTCCTCAGTCAGCCTACAATACCCTTTGAGTGACACCTGTGTCCCAGATGCTGCTCTGGACCCTGGGAGAAGCACCTCAGTGGATTCAGTATTAGAGGATGGGGAAGGTGTGAGAGGGTAGGAGGAAAGAACCTCCCCTGGCTGGAAGAGTGGGGTGGTGTTTAGTCTGAAAACCAGAGGGTGGTTCCAGAACTCCACCCAAGAGGCTGGGCTCCTGGGGCCCAGAGTGCCCTCCCCAACCCCAGGATGGGCTATAAAACTCCCTGCTCGGCTGCTTCCAGAAAAGAGCAGGAGGAGGTGAGAGGACGGCTGGGAGTCCTAAGGCGAGAGGGTGCAGGGACCCTCCCGTGCAGGCTGCAGGAGTTGCTTACTTCCCAGCTGGGGAAGTGTCTGCAGAGATGCAGCAGCTCCTGGCAGGGGTTCTTCTCATGCTCAGTCTCGCCCAGCTCTGTGAGGGCACTGCCCCAGGTAATGCCCCTTAGACAGCCAAGGAGGAGGGCAACAGAGGAGGCACTTGGGTGGGGGGGGGGTCTTGTGGCTCCCCCAGACCCTGAGTCCCCATCCCTTTGAACAGCTTTCCCTGGGGCCTTAGAGACCGCCATCCTGCGGGACTGTATAGCAGAGGCCAAGTTGCTGGTGGATACTGCCTACAATAAGACCCAGAAGAGGTGGGCCTGGGTCTGGGGGCTGCATGGGCCTCAGAGGGTCGCTGAGGGGGATGGGCTTTAGCCAAGGTCATCTCACCCAACACCCACCCCTGGGGCCCCACGGGACCTTCACGGTTGGTAGAGCCTCCCTTCCATGCACCCCTCTGCCGGCTGACCCTGTCCTGATGGTCCACCTAGCTGGGGCCCTGCTGGTGGGTTCGCACCCTCTCCAGCCCTCACCCCTCTTCTCCTGAGCAGCATCAAGCAACGCCTTCGCAGTGGCTCAGCCAGCCCCATGGACCTCCTGTCCTTCTTCAAACAACCAATAGCGACCACCAGGACGGTTGTCCAGGCTGCGGATTACATGCACGTGGCCTTGGGGCTGCTGGAACAGAAGTTACAACCCCAGGCGTCCAGACCTTTCAATGTCACTGGTACTCTGCCCGGGCCTGGGAGTGGAAGGAAGCCAGGAGGGGGAGGTGGAGTGCATAGGCTTGGGTGTGGGAGGAGAGAGGGTAAAGGGATGGGACGTAGGGTTGGCCGGCTCAGGCCTGCCCCCCTCCCTCCCCTAGATGTGCTAATGGAACCCCAGCTGCAGCTGCTGTCTCAGGCCAGCGGCTGTGCCCTACAGGACCAGACTGAGAAGTGCAGTGACAAATATCGCACCATCACTGGGCGATGCAACAACAAGTGAGTGCTGGAGGCTGCGCCAGGCCTGGTGACTCCACCCTCCCTCACCTGTTCCCTTCCCCCACGCTGAACCATCTCCAGGTTCTGGGCCTGCTAACCGTGACCCATCCTCTGCTACAGAAGGATACCCTGGCTGGGGGCTTCCAACAAGGCCCTGGCCCGCTGGCTGCCAGCCATCTATGAGGACGGGCTGTCACTCCCCTTCGGCTGGACCCCTGGCAGGAGGCACAATGGCTTCCTCCTCCCTCTTGTGAGTCGGGGCTGGATGTGTGGAGGCTGCTTGATCGCTTGTAAATGTGGGGAATAAAACACAGCCCAGAGTCGGCCAGGCAGGGCTCAAATCCAGGCTCTAACACTAACAAGCTGGGTGACTCTGGGTTAATCATGCAGCTTTCTGAGGCTTAGCATTCTCATCTGTGATGGCGGTAAAACCCACCTCACAGAGCTGGGGTGAATATCAAATAAAGCCCCTGGTATAAATAGATCTATAGTATGTGGCCTGTTAATGCCAGTCGTCACAGTATTGGGTTGTTGCTTTTTCTGAGAGAATTCGTGTCAAAGTATCTTGCTAAATATAAAGAGCTATACACTTTAATCTGGCCATAGCTATCGATCTATGCTATTTAACATTTATCAATTCATCAATTTTCCATTGATACATCGATATAACAATCTATCACATATCCATCCATCAACAAGTATTAATTAATTTTTCTTCTGTTGATGCTTCCGCCCATCTATCCGGTTCTCTCTCTCTTATATTATCCATCACCTCACATGGCCTAGGAATCAGTTCTATCATCTGGTTATCTATCAGTCTATAAATTAATCTATGGATTTGATCTATTTATCCCTTTGGAAGCCGGGTGAGGTCTGAGCCAGTCAACCTGACCCCTCTCCTTTTTACTGCTGGGATCCGCGGGGTCTGAGCAGAGACATTCTTCTAGGAATGACAGCATCCACAGGAAGTGGCCACATCTCCTGGGGCAAAGGAGGAAGGCTGCGGGAGGGCAGAAGTGGAGGAGAGGCTGTTAACTCCAGCAGGGGGAGCTGCTGCCTCCGAGTCCTGGGTTGACTCCAACACCTTGCAGGGTCAGGGAGCCCACACCCCATGCTGACGGCATTTCCCCACCAGGTCCGGGCTGTCTCCAACCAGATCGTGCGCTTCCCCTCTGAGAAGCTGGCCTCCGACCGAGGCCGGGCCCTCATGTTCATGCAGTGGGGCCAGTTCATCGACCATGACCTGGACTTCACTCCGGAGTCCCCCGCCAGAGTGGCCTTCACTGTGGGCGTCGACTGTCAGAAGACCTGTGCCCAGCTGCCCCCCTGCTTCCCCATCAAGGTACCTTCTGCCGACCCCCAGGCCTCAGTGCAGCCTCTGCCCTAGACTGAGGGCTGGGGTGGGGACCTGGAAGACTGAAGCATTGTCCTTAAGGAGCTGTCTATGGAGCTGAGGCAGAAGACAGAGACACCAGAAAGAGCCCAGCATAGACTCCCCTGCTGCATGTATGTGGGCGGGGGGCAGGGACAATCTGCCAGGAGGCTCAGTTCAGGCTTCATGGAAGAGGAAGCACTCGAGACAGGCCTTGACCCGTGGGTCTGGCTCCAACAGGGGAAGCTTTTTGGAAATCTTTAAGGGTCTCAGCTCTTGCTCTCTCTCCTGCCCAGGGTGGGCCAAGGGCCCTGAAGCTCTCGCCAACTCCTGGGCACAGGCTGTGAGCAGGGTCTTGCCCTTCAGGCTGGAAGGCAAGGACGGTGTGGGGCACTAGGGAAGAAAAGATGGAATCCAAGGAGTAGAGTCTCTGCTGGGCATACGGGGGGCAAACACACACACACATGCACTCTCACCCCTATTAGGGCCACATTCATGAGGGATGACATGGGAGAGTCCCTGGCTGGTCCCTTCCTGTTGCAACCTTATCCATTCCGCAAGCCCTAGCTCAGGGTGCCTCCTCTGGGGAGCCTTCTCAGATCTTCCTATTAAACCTTTAGCACTTGGCTTTTATATCAAGCAGAGCCAATGCCACTTAAATGTAGAGCTACTTAACTCTATATGTGCTTGCCTGTTTTCCCTAAACTGCCAGCTTCTTGCAAACTTTAATGTTTTGGTTTTGTTTTCTTTTTTAACATTCATAGTTTCCAAAGCACCCAGCAAAAAGAGATTTAGAAAAAGGTCTGTAGAGGTCAGGCATGGTGGCTCATGCCTGTAATACCAGCCCTTTGAGAGGCTGAGGCAAGAAGATGGCTTGAGGCCAGGAGTTCAAGACTAGCTTGGGCAACATAGTGAGACCACATCTCAAAAAATAAAAAAACTAGCCGAGTGGAGTGGCATGCTCCTATAGTCTCAGCTACTAGGGAGGCTGAGGCAGGAAGATCACTCGAGCCTAGGAGTTTGAACCTCTCACTAACGGAATTAAAGGAGCACAGGGCTAAATGTCAGGAGATGTGAGTTCTAACCCCACCTCTTCTGCTAACTAATTGTCACTTTCCCTCTCTGAGGCTCAGTTTCCTCATCTGTAAAACGAGGATCTAGACTGTTTCCAAAGCTTCATTCCTTTCTAACCTTTCATGACTCTATGATATAAAGTGCTAAGGACACTCAGACTGAAGGCGTAAGCAGCGTAAGTCTGGGTAAGTCAAGGAGGGCTTCCTGGAGGAGGAGTGTTTTAAGCAAGGTTTTGAGGGAGGTGGGGAATGACCCAGAGGAGGGGCCTCAGTGTCACTGACTCCTTTTCCACCCCAGATCCCGCCCAATGACCCCCGCATCAGGAACCAACAAGACTGCATCCCCTTCTTCCGCTCGGCACCAGCATGCCCCCAAAACAGGAACAAAGTCCGCGACCAGATCAATGCGCTCACCTCCTTCGTGGACGCCAGCATGGTGTATGGCAGTGAGGTCTCCCTCGCCCTGCGGCTCCGCAACCAGACCAACCCACTGGGGCTGCTGGCCGTCAACCAGCGCTTCCATGACAATGGCCGGGCCCTGCTGCCCTTTGACAACTTGCACGATGACCCTTGTCTCCTCACCAACCGCGCGGCACGCATCCCCTGCTTCCTGGCAGGTCAGGCTGGGGAAGGGTGGCGTCTTCCCCCGGAAGCAGCCATCCCTGGGATCTGGGCTGGGAAAGCCATGGGGGCGTGTGAGGGGACATGGCTTGGGACCTCAGGACTAGGCACACCATAGCCATAGATCTGTGCAGAATCCGAGCTGAAGGGATCCCTTGCAGACCCCCTCGTGTGGCCAAGATCGCTGCCTGCCTAGCTCCAGGGAGAAGGGACTCACCCCGAGGTGCTCTTTGCCCCACCCCCAAGCAGCTCTGTCTGTTAGGAAAGTTCCCTTATTTTGACCAGCTGTGTCCCTTGGTCATGTCTTTAGAATTCCAGAGAAGAGGCTGTCTCGCTTCCATACAGCAGTAGCCCCTGTGATTACCTAAAAGTAGCTGTTACATCTATCTAAATCTTTTTCTTCTCTGGTCTAAATTCCCTTAGTCCCTCCCTCCACCCAACTACTGCTAGACACTGCTGTCTGGCACCTTCTGGGTGCATCCTTTGAACTCTCCTGGGGGTCTTTGCCCTGTATGGGGCTCTCATGTTCTTGGTAGCCATTTCTTGTATTTAAGACATTTAAATGTGCCATCTCTAGATCTTACAGCAAGGAAGGAACGATTACTACCCTCGCTTGGGGAAGATGGAAGATGTGCTCATGAGCACAGAGCTGCAGTGAGGGGTCTGCTTTGGGACCTCAAGTCAGTGTCGTTCCCAGGACTTGGCTCTGTCTGCTCCCTCCCACTGCCTCCTCACAGGGAACAGGCTCCAGCCCCCATCCTGAGGACCAGGGAAAGCAATGTGTATCCTCCTGAGAGGTCTACTGAGGCGCAGCCTAAGACCCTGTGCAGAAGGGCTGAGCGAGAGCACGTGACTGGATTTCCTTTCCTTTCCTGCCTGTAGGAGAAGGGCTGGGGGCAGGAACAGGCTCTTCCCTGCGCTCTCTCTTTCTCATTTCCTCTGGCTCCCATGGGACAGCAGCATGAAACCAAGTCCACAGAGGGAGAAAAAGTACAGCCCTTAGTAGAGAACACTCAGGCGGGTGCAGTTCATGGTGCAGGTGGGCTCGCAGTCTCCAAGTCAAGGTGCCTGTGGTCATCCAAGTCCCTCACCAGAGCTGCTCCGGGCTGTGGATCTGGTCATCTTATAGAGGAGAATCTTTAGGCGAAGAGTTCCCTGCCAGAGACCAGCAGCTGCCCTCTCCCACTTGGCCTGACCCTCTCCAGCCACGGAGGGACCCAAGGCCCACACAGTCCTCCCCCTCCAGCCTGTTGTGTTGAGGGAGGATGGCAGTAAGTGAGGAGACTCACAGCACAGCAGAGGGAAGGGAGGGCCAGGAGCTCAGCCTGCTCACATCTCCAGTTCCCAGACCTCTGTCTGCCCTGGCAGAAGGACATTTCTCTGGGAAAGGCTGTGGCAACTCTCAACTTGGGGTTTTCAAGGTGACAGCCGATCAACTGAAACCCCCAAGCTGGCAGCCCTGCACACCCTCTTTATGCGAGAGCACAACAGGCTGGCCTCTGAGCTAAGACGCCTGAATCCTCGGTGGAGTGGAGACAAGCTGTACAATGAGGCTCGGAAGATCGTGGGGGCCATGGTCCAGGTGGGGAGCTCTGCGTCCCAGCTTCCTGCAGACAACACCCTGGCAGAAGCAATCCTTAACCCATCCTTGCTTAACACATCCTCGGGGATGTGCCTGAGGCTGACTGGGTCTGGGTGACAGGGGATATGCCTGGGACCTGGACTCTACCCTTGATTCTGCCACTAATTCACTGTGTGACCCTGTGCACCTCACTCAATCTCTGTGGGCTTGGGTATCTCCATCCACCAAGGGGAGATTAACGTTCCCACATTTGCCATGATGACATTAAAGAGCTAATGACTGAGCAGTGCTTGGAAAAGGAAGGGGTGTGGGAGGGGCAGCCACTGTAGTAATGTCCCTCCTTTGTCTTCCAGATCATCACCTACCGAGACTTTCTGCCCCTGGTCCTGGGCAGGGCCCGGGCCAGGAGAACCCTGGGGCCCTATCGAGGATACTGCTCCAATGTGGACCCGCGTGTGGCCAATGTCTTCACCCTGGCCTTCCGCTTCGGCCACACCATGCTCCAGCCCTTCATGTTTCGCTTGGACAGCCAGTACCGGGCCTCGGCACCCAACTCACACGTCCCACTTAGCTCTGTTTTCTTTGCCAGCTGGCGAATTGTGCACGAAGGTGACCTGGTTTCCCAGGGGCAAATGGGAGTGAGGGTGGAAAGGGCCAAGATTCCTGCCAAGAGGCCAAGAGGTTGCTGAGGTCACTGCTAACGTCTTCCCAGGACGGTGGAAATAAGGCAGGTGCCAGCAAGACCCTCAGTCAGTCTCCCATGCCCTGCAGAAGAGAGGATGTCTAAAAGGGGGGGAGACTGATGTCAGCTTGGCGAGGAGCTTGCCTTCCACTCCTTCTTTAAGAAGTAGGGTGACCCCATTCCCTCCCAACTCCAGCTCCTTCATGCTCCCCCAGGCCCCTGTTTCCTGACAAACATGGTAGAACACATGTGACTGGTTTGTCTAGCCTGGGTTAGCTTGCTTCCCAGAAGCTGATCTAATCTGTGCTGCTCACATTCCCCACCACCAGGTGGCATCGACCCCATCCTCCGAGGCCTCATGGCCACCCCTGCCAAGCTGAACCGGCAAGATTCCATGCTAGTGGATGAGCTCCGGGACCGGCTGTTCCAGCAGGTGAGGAGGATCGGACTGGACCTAGCGGCTCTCAACATGCAACGCAGCCGGGACCATGGCCTTCCAGGTGAGGGGGATGCCAGCCTCTCCTCCCAGCTTTGCCAAGCTGGGGCTGCTCAGGGGCTTCGGAGAGGACTCTTGGTGCCTCCTCTCTGACTGGGATTGGCTGCCGGATGTGCGGGGTGGGGGGGCCGGAAATACAAGGTCGAGGTTGAGGCGGCAAAGCGCCCCTGGGAACGTGTTTGCCATCCTGCCATGCCTCCATGCTCTGCAGGGGCTCCCACTTTAAGTTCACCATAGGACCAGGACTGGGGCCTGGGAGCTGAAAGAAAGAGCAGGACTTTCCAAGTAGAGAAAAGCAGGAGACTCAAAAGGCGACTTACAAGGAGAAAGGCCAAGATTCCAAGGCTACAGAAACATTCTCTGCTCTAAGCGGAGAAAAGCAAAGGGCCTTAGAGGCCGGGAACATGTGGAATAAACTAAGGCCGTATCAGCTGTTCGGTGATGGCACAAATGACTTTGCTCCAAGAAGGCAGAACATATAGGCACTTGGCTGGGCACTTTCATGTATATTAACTTATTTTGTCCTCTCAGTGACCTTCAGAAGCAGCTCTCACAGTCATTTTATAGTTGAGGAAATAAGCTCAGAGACAGCTAGTAATTTGTCCAAGGTCACATAAAGCAGGAAATAGTAAAATCTGAATTAAAATGACAATTTCTCCTTTCTTCCCATTCGGCCTTTTTCAGCCCCATTTAGGGAAAGGCTTTGACCCCGGCCTTGCTCCTCTCCTTCTCACCTCCCACTTCCCTTCCCTGTCTCGTTAGAAACTGAAGCCCTGTCTGCCTCAGCTGGTCCTTGCCATGCATGAAGCAGTGAGAGACTTCCTACTGCCCACCCCACTTAACATGGCGCCTGGCAGCCCACAGCAGGCGCTCCTGAAATCTGAGCTGCTTTCCTTCCTGAAATGTGGGCCCTCCCGACAGCTAAGGAGCTGCAGGCGCCCCCTGCTGGAGAACTATAATAGCTAGGCACCCCAAGTTTTCACACCAAGCACCCCAAGCTCCCCCAATACCTGTCCCCTCTATAGTGTCCCAGAAACATTATCCTGATACTAGCTCTCCTGTAATCCCTTCCAAAGTCCAATGCCAAATTTGGATTGTATGATCTGGCTTGAACTCCACTTAATAGTGAAATGACTTTGGAAACGTTACGGTCGCTCAATCTCAGCAAATATTCCTGATATAATCAACATACCATAAAAGTAGCTCACAAAGCTGTTGTGAGGTCTTTAGAGCGATTCACCCAATAGTGCTTAGTACAACACTGTGTGGTTTCCCTTTGTTTTGCTGGGGGATGGTGTTTATGAGGGTAGGTCAATGGACAATACTGGGCTGATGTATCTTCAGATGCTGGCAAAGCTATTTCCTACCTTGACTGTCCACATCAAATTACATGGCTTGGCCTTGTGTGGGATCCTGATGGCTGACACGTCAGTATGGCTGGGTTTTGGAAGTTTCTAAAAACTTTTTTAAAACAGCTTTACTGAGATATATCATAATTTACCCATATGAAGGACACAATTCAGTGATTTTGGTGTAGAGTTGTACAGTTATCACCATGATCTAATATCAACATTTTCATCACCCTCAAAAGAAATCTTGTGATAAGTCATTCTCCATCCCCACTCCAGTCTCTGGTAACCACTAATATACTTTCCGTCTCTTTATGGGCCAATCCTGGATCACTCATATAAATGGAGTCATACAGTGTGTGGTCCTTTTCTGAGTAGATGAACTTTATCCATCCTCTTCATTTGTTGGTTTCATTTGCTCATTAATTCATTCTACAAACACTATTGAGGGTCTTTTTTTTTTTTTTTTTTTGAGTCAGAGTCTCACTCTGTCACCCAGGCTGGAGTGCAGTGGCATGATCATGGCCACCCCAGCATCAACCTGCTGGGCTCAGGCGATCTTTTCACCTCAGTCTTACAAGTAGCCAGTACTACAGACACACACTACCACGCCTGGCTAATTTTTTGATTTATTGTAGTGATGAGGTCTCACCAAGTTGCCCAAGCTGTTCTCTAACCTGTGGGGTCAGGCAATCCTCCCCGGCATTGAGAGCCTTTTATGTTCTGAGTACTGTCTTACTTGTGCCTAATTAATACACATGGACCCAATTATATTATTAAATATCAAATGTGTGGTTATGAGTTTTGGGTTACAACAGCTTTTTACATTAGGATGCACTTGGTCTGATGTACACCAAGCATGGTTGTCCACTCATTTTCAACTAGAGAACAGCAGTCTGGTCTTTGGAAGGTTTAGGGACTCCTCTGCCAGCAAGAATCCTCTTGTTCTGCCCAGTATTGACTGGCTGCAGCTTTCTCTCAGAGGACTTCAGGAGAGAAGCAGAAGCTAACGGGAGGTCAACAAGACTGGAGCTGCTTCTCCGGTCTCCCCACAGGGTACAATGCTTGGAGGCGCTTCTGTGGACTCTCCCAACCCCGGAATTTGGCACAGCTTAGCAAGGTGCTGAGAAACCAGGATTTGGCAAGAAAATTCCTGAATCTCTATGGGACACCTGACAACATTGACATCTGGATTGGGGCCATCGCAGAACCCCTTCTGCCAGGGGCCCGAGTGGGGCCTCTTCTGGCTTGTCTTTTTGAGAACCAGTTTAGAAGAGCCCGAGATGGAGACAGGTAGGTGACCACCCTAAAAGACATCAGCACCAGAGGCAGAGCAGCACTGTAGCATTTCAAGATTAAACAGTGAGGAAGAGTACTCTTCTTCATTTCTTCCAGGTTTACAGGATCTGAGACTAGGAGGCTCCCCCCTGGAAAGCTGGGTCAGAGGGAGACACTGACCCAGGCAAGGCTGACATTACCTAAAAGATAAGCTGTGTCAGTCTCACTGTTCCAGGCTAGTGGATCCCAGAAAACATGGGTGGAAAAGGCTAAATCTGATTTCCCTCCAATAAGCTTGTGATTTAAGACCTGACTCATTATTTGGATTTGGCATTTACCTGGATTCAAATCCATCCCTAGCCACTTAAATTACTGTGCACTTAATACTGGGCAATTGACTTAACTGCTGAACCTGCTTCTTCATTTAGAAAATGATGATAATCTGTATCTTGCAGAAATTTTGTGAAAACAGAATGACATTGCGTATGTAAAGTACCTGGCACACACAGGCACTCATTATAAGGTCATTCCTCCCCAACCTTCACTCACATCTCTTGACTCTGGTAGGTTCTGGTGGCAGAAACGGGGTGTTTTCACTAAAAGACAGCGTGAGGCCCTGAGCCAGATTTCCTTGTCTCGAGTTGTGTGTGACAATACCGGTATTACCACCGTTTCGAGGGACATCTTCAGGGCCAACATCTATCCCCGGGGCTTTGTGAGCTGCAGCCGGATCCCCAGGTTGAATCTGTCAGCCTGGCGAGGGACATGAGGCTTCTGCAGGTAAGGGGAGGCCCCCTCCAGCAGTTCTGGGCTGGGTCGGCCTGGATGGCATGACTGGGTCCTCTTAGGCCTCTAAGCAGGGACAACAGAGCTTGTCCCTAGGGACAGTGTACTCTTTCCTAGTGGTCCCCCAGTGTGCTAGCTTCTGGGCTGACAGTCAGTCCCAGGGCTTAGGGCCTTGGGGGACAATTAGGAAGTGTCCCGTTATCCTTAGCTCGGTCACTAATATCCTAAAATGGTTCAATTTCTGGGTATCCAGCAAATCCTTCACTTACCCAGTTCTGCTGTTTCCACAGGAGTCTAGCCCAAGTCTCCAGTCCTTGGGAACAAGGGAAAGGGCAGACCACGGACCACTAGGCTGCCTTCTCCCCTTGGGGCAACTGTTTTCTGCTGATGCTTTGCTGGATACATCTCAGAGTTAGGTTCCTTGGCTAGGAGATAGCTGAGACTCCTGGCAGCAATGGACCTACCTGCCTTGGGAGCTTCTTGGGTATCAGGCTATGAATCAGCACCACATGCAAGGACGTGTGACCATGCAGCCTTGAGGCCAGGCAAGACGAGTCACCTAAAGAGCTTCCGGCCACTTTCTTCTGTTTCCCAGCTCTCCCTCTCCTCCCCACACCATGACTGGGAGACCACATAGTCCCACCCCC
>NW_007251419.1:89140-109039 GCF_000164805.1 Carlito syrichta | reverse complement strand
CCCAACCTCCCACCCCTCCCCACCCCCCGCCATGCACAATCCTCCTCTGAGCCTGAGACTGGGCGGCATGCTCTGCTTCTTACCAATAAAGCACTACTGAGGGCAGGGGCTGCAGTTTCTGTGTGGGCCTGAGGAGGGCATTGTGTTGCTCCAAATGTTTAAGAAGAGTGCTGCTAAGACACAAGCTGGCACTAATCTGTAAGACTCTCCAGGGGGTTGAAGTCAGAGAGCCCAAAGAAACACTCTGGAGCAGGGAAAGGCAGAAATGGGGAAGGATAAGTGACATTCGGGGCCCTGATGTTAAGGAGAATACCTCAGACATGCCAGCCACCTGAGCAGAGAATAGCCGACAGAATATCCATCAATATAAAACGTTTTATGTAAAAAAATACAAACACAATAAAAGATACTTCCCAGCTAGCAGAAAGGACTGGGCACTGCCTTTGGCCTTCATTTACTCCAGAAATAAGTCACATGTCAATCTCAGCAAGCCCTAAGCAGTAGAATGAGGCTGCCCTGGAAAGAGGAGGCTGAGACTCAAGGGCCAGAGACTTAAGGTCTCCCTCACCTTCCTCCTTCTGTCTTGGAAGGAAGGCTCCATTTTTAAAGGCTGTGGAACAACAGATCCCTGACATCTTCTGCAACTGTGAAGCAAGCCAGAAAAAGAGGCTACGACAAGGACAGACCCAAACTAGGTTCAGACCAAAAAGCTTGCCTTGTTGTGATGCCCACTGACAGCAGCTGAAATCTAAGAGGGGGGCTGTATGGGACCACAAGGTCCCTGACTTTATTTCCATGTGTCAGGGAGAAAACCTTGCAGAAAGCCAGGTAGAGGGGCTGCCAGGGATTTCCCAGCTCTTCAGTTCTCAGCAGGCCAGTGTGGTCTCTATTATGAGGCAGGGGCAAGACAGCATTGGCCTCAGACATCCCTCGTCTTGTCCTCCTGCACTCTGGGCCAGGGCTGCAGTGAACTAGGAGACCAAGGCTCCTGAGGGGCTCACTAGGTCCTGGGGGAGGCTTTCCCGGGCCTCCTGCATGCGGCGCCGGGCTCGTCGAAAGGCCTCTGCAAGGGAAGAAGACGTGGTACTGGCAGCCATGGTGTAGGGAGGAACATATCCACACTGGCCCAGGGTTGCCAGCTGGGGAAGGGGGGAACCTACCCAGCACATTGTGAACGGAACTCTGCTGGCTGAATCCTTCCAGACGGTCTAACACACTCTGCATCCTTTTCCGGAGGGAGCTCGATTCCATGAAGGCCCTGCAGGGGAGCCCGCCACAGGATCATGGCTGCTCTCCAGCCCTCAGGGATAAGGCACAGCAAGGCAGAGGGTAAGTCAGGGTCACTCACCTGGACTGCTGCAGACAGTGCAAGCGGAAGGTGACACTGCCTGTAGTCTCTGTGCGGAGTCCAAAGCGGCTCAGACGCTCCCCCTGTGGCACACAGTTGAAACAGCATCAGGTGTGCCTCACTCCCATCCTTATTCCCTTTCTTGGAGAGAGTAGGGTAAACCTCATTCCATCACTCAGACTTCAAGACTAACACTGGGCTCCCAATGGAAATCAGGAACATTGAAATCTCATTTGAGAATATCTCACACACTTACTGCAAATCCTCCCCACATCTGATTACCAGGGCCTTCAGTGGGGGGGGGGGGGAAGAAGGGTTCAGTTACCAGGGGAAGTCTCTAAGTACACAATTCTCCAGAGGTTTCCCAGGATAACAGTGTAGATATCTGAACCTGGTTAAAAATGTGGCCATGACTCCCAGCTTAAGCCATAGGAAGGAAGGGGTTAAGTAACACTGAAGCGATGCACAACTAAGGGCTTTATCTGGACGCCACCTTCTACAGAACAGAAAGAGCCAGCATAAAGTCACCCCACAGACAGTCACCTTGAAGGTTCCTGGTATCCGCACATAGGAGAGGTCCTCTAGCTCCAAAGAACCGCCAATGAAAAACCTCCTCAGCTCAGCCACTGTGCCAAGCTCCATGGGTCTCCATGTGGAGACCATCAAGGTGTGCAAGCCTGTGCAACGAGAGAGGAGGATGCGGCCAGGTTCAGAAAGGGCGTGTGGCCCTTCATGGCCTCCCAAGCAATGGCAAAGGCCTGGACTCTGCTAAAATCCCTTGCCTGGTGATGTCCTGATCCCTGCAGAAGGTTGTCATGGTGGTTAAGAGCACCTGATCGGAAATCAACCAGACAGAAATTCAAACCTCAGCTCTGTCGGTTAACACCTGCATGTCCAGGGCAGGTTTCTTAGCCTCACTGAGCCTCCTTCTCCTCACTTAGTAAAATGGAAATAATAACACTGCCTGCACCTCACAGAGTGGTTGGGAAGATTAAATGAGAAGCATTTAGCACAATATCTGGCACACAATAAAGACTGTCATGTTTTTCTCGACATGAACGCCAATTCCTTCAGTACACGTGTACCGAGAGAGCCATTTTGCCACACAGCTTCTCCCTCCAGGCAGTAAGTCCAGTCAGAGCAGCGCAGAGCACAAGGCAGACCATCAGGCTGCTCAGCTTCAGGAAGTTAGTTCTAATTTCACCTAATCGTCTCATGGGGGGGCAGAAATTCCTCAAAGGAGCAAGACATCTTTCAAGTGAAATGCTTCTAATTTCTCATTATCCCTGCTTCTCACCAGCAGCATTCAAATCTTTTGGAAGTGTCAGTCTTATTCCTAAGGACCTAAGGTATATGGGCCATGAGAAGGTTAGGGACAAGGTGTTACCTGGGGTGGCAGGCAGCACTGCAGCCCCATAGCCTTCCACACGGTACCTCTGCCAGAAGTCCAATGAGAGGACCTCACAGTAGAGCACTGGCCACTCTGGGAGAGCATCTGGGAGCAAATAGGAAGAGCAGCCATGTCACAGGAAGCTTCCCCAAGAGAAGTGAGGCCCAGGATCAATTGCTGAGCCACTCACCAGCAGATTCATCCTCGTGGAGGAAGAAGGCTTCAAATGTGAATGGGTAGGAGAAGTAAGCCACCTTGTCCTAAAAAAGAGTGTGATTTTATACTCAGCATCATGGGGTGGGCAAGGCTTCACTTGATTTGTTCCCCCTATGGTAGCCAATGACAAGGTCACCTTCACAAAGGAAAAAAAAATTATCACCCTGGGTGGCTGAGAGGCAAAGAAACACCCAAATGCAAGCTGCTGCCATTCTCAAAAAGTCTGAGAGAAGACCAGGGAGTCCTGCAGACCACACAGAAGAGTCAGAGCCAACTCTGGAATCCTCCCTAGAGAACAGTTAGCCCAAAAAAGCCTCAAGTGCCTCCTCTGGAACAGCTCTCATTCCCTTCCAGACACCCTCTCTCCACCATACCATTCCCAGGGACTTGGTGGCACAGGTCTGTGTTATTCCTGAAAGCTGCTGGAATGCTGGGCTTGACCAATCTGAAAGCCAAAGACCAGATATAGTAAGTTCACCTGGGAGGAGAGCAAGTGGTTGAGAAAGAAACAAAGTTTCTTTATTCATTTATTCAGTAATTTACTCATTCACACAATCAATCATTAATTTACCATTTACCAAGCATATGCTATGTGCTGGTGTATCTTGGGAATATCCTGGTAACCACATAGAGATATTCCTATTTCTCATGGAGCTAACATTCTGGGGGCAGCAGGGGAGACAGACAACGAACCAGCCAACTGGAGACTACTGGGTAGCAGTAAGTGCTATACTAAAGATAAAACAAGGGAAAGAGACTGAGTGGCCTAGAGGCTCATTTAAATTGGGTAGTGAGAGAAGGCCTCTCAGAAGTGACACAGGCTGACACCTCAACTCAAAAAGAACCAGTCACGCAAAGACATGGCAGACAGGGTTTCAGGCAAAGGAAATGACCTGAAAAGCTCCATGTGGGAATGAACTTGCATGTTCCAGAACAAAAAGAATGACTGAAATGTTGTAAGGAAGAGACAGACAGAGGTCAACTCATCCAGAGTATGGAATTTGGATTTTATTCTAAGAGGGAGAGGAAGCTGTTAGAGTTTTCAGCTCAAAAGGGACACAACTGCCTTATGTTTTTTAAAGCTCACTTTGGGGCCAGGCTCGGTGGCTCAGCCTGTAATCCCAGCACTTTGGGAGGCCAAGGTAAATGGATTGCCTAAGCCCATGGGTTTGAGACCAGCCCAGGCAACTTTGCAAGACCTCGTCTCTACAATAAATCAAAAATTAGCCAGGTGTGGTAGTGTGTGCCTGTAGTTCTGGCTACTTGGAAGGCTGAAGCAGAAAAATCTCCAGAGCCCAGCAGGTTAACGCTGGAGTGGCCGTGAATGTGCCACTCCACTCCAGCCTGGGCAATGGAGTGAGACTCCAACTCAGTAAAATAAATAAATACATCTCAGTTTGGCTATGTGTATGTGGCAAATGAGCTGCAAGGGAGAAAGCAAGAGGATACGTCAGAAATGTGATGCACTGACCAAGGCAAGAGATGGTGGTGGCTTGGAGTAGAGCAGCAGAAAGAACACAGACTTGGGACACAGCCAATAGAAACTGCTGATGGGCTGAATGGCCACGGGGAGCTAGAGAAAGTGAGGAACCAAGGATGGCTCCAGGTTGTGGGTATCAGCAACAAAGTGGATGACACTGCCATTCTGCTAGGATGGGGAAGAACAGGGAGGAGAGGTCTGAGGGAAGAAGGGGAATCACGAGTTCTTTTTGATAATGTTAAGCAGAAATGACAAAGAGGTAACTGGGTATGAGCCTGGGGTTCAGGGAAAAAGTTAAGGCAAAAGAAAGACATTTGGGAATCTGAGACATATAGACAGTATGGGACAAACCTCAGATATGGGACAGATGAGACTGCCCAGGAAGACCATAACACGAGAGTAACAGAGGGTCCCCAGGCTCAGCCTTGGGTTCTCTCTTAGTTTAAGATCAGCAGAAGAGAAGGAATTAGCTAAGGAGGTTCATAAGCCACTTATGAGATGAAAGAGAGAAGTGTGGAGCCAGAAGCCAGGAGAAGTGTTTCATGAGGCAAAGTGAGCTGTGTCAAGTGCTTCAGAGAGGCCAATTAAGGTGAAGGCAGAGAAGTTATCAGTGAATTTGGCAAAGTAGAAGTGATCTATGACCTTGAACAGAACAGTAACAATTTCAGTGAAGGCGTGGGGAGGGAAGCTTGACCAAATGCCTCTAGAATTGTAAAAATGGGTATAAAAGGAGAGACTTAAGGACAGTACTTACTAGCAGTTGGCAATTCCACAAAGAAGTGGACGTAGAGATTGTCATACTCATAACCTTGGGCTGAAACTACAAGAGAAAACAGGAACTACTTCAGCTTATTCTCCTACCACTCTTAGCACCTAACCCAGCCTTGAGAGGCCAACACTCTCTGGAAGCAAGTCTTTAGAGGACCAGGAACCCTTCGCTTCCAGGAAAGAGTCATCACTGAGTTTTCCAAGTACTGCAGACAACCCAAAGCCTCCCCCGAGATGGGGTAGATTATTTACAGCTTCATGGGTCACTTGACTAAGCATCATGAGATCTCTGTCTGGCAAGACACTTACCTACCTCTCCATTTACAAAGAGCCGGAGGGCACCTGGGACCGTCTAAGATAGAGAGAAGTGGGAAAAGGTTAGGTGGTATGGAGGGAATCAGCACTCCTCCTCCGGCCCCATCCACAAACTGCAGAAGACCTGATGCTGGATGTCAGACCCTAGGTGTAAAATTGCACTTTCTCCCCACCCTGAGACTTCTCCACACATCTGTTTCCTTATTTCTAAAATTCATTACATAGAAGAAAAGTATATAATTTAAGTGGCGGTGAGGGCAATGCCATATGGGAAATTAGCCAAGGAAATCAACAAGAGCTGCTCTTTGGTGTGAAATGAGTAGCCAAACCTTTGTTCCCTTTAGATGACCAAGGTCCAGAAACGAAGGAGTTTTCTTTTTTAATTATTTGTGTATCTGTCTTATCCAATTTTTAATTTTTAATATCTGTTTTAATACTGAATATCTGTTACATATGCAATGTGAAAATAATAAAAGTTAATTTTTTAAAGAGTAAGAAAGAAACCAGGAAGTCATTCTATCCTTGTTTCCAGATCTAGAAATGGATTTCCTGGAATGAGGGAAGGCAAAGAACAAGACCACAAAATAAATGACTTAACCTGTCATTTTTTAAGAGCCAATATATCTGACAAACAGAAATGACACCCCTTTCCTCTCTATGGGGCACTGGGGAACATATCCACATGCAAGGTAAGAAAGACATTTTTTCATCTTTATATATATTTCCAAAATTAATTATAAAGTAATACATGAATACATTACCACTGATAAAAATGCAAAATACCTAAGCTTAGGGAATAAAAAGCAAAAGTCCCTGACATATGCGTGTCACCACTCACTACCCATTTACCACCTCCCAATCCTACTCCTCCCCCCAAAAAAGCCACCCACAGCATATGCACACTTTTCAGACCTTTTTCTGTGAATTAACAGTTCTATATCAATATACAACATTTCAAAACACATAACACGGACTATACATTCTATGCTATTGACTTCCTCTTTACACTGAAAAGTTTGTCTTGGAGATCTTTAAGAGTACTGCAATTTGCCCACAATCAGAAGGCTCTGACTAAACATAGCTCACAGTGCTGTGGGAAGCCAAGCTACTCACCATCTCAAAGTCAGTGCCCACAAGGCTGCTGAGATACTCCTTGTGCCGGCCATAAAGCTGAGGAAACAAACCAAACCAAAACTCAAGATGCAGTCCAAGCTAGGCTAGGGTTCAGTTCTGAACGGAGGGAGAAAAGAAGCAATAATGGGAAAGTCCACCAAAAGCTGGAGGCTTAAGCATCCACCCTCTGACATTTTCAGATGAACACAGAGGCTCTGGGGTCAGGTGGTCTGGGACTAAATCCTGACTCTCGTACTTATAAGCTACATGACCTTGGCAGACTACTTAGCTCCCTAATCTCAGTTTCCCCATTTATAAAATGATAGTAATAAAGTATTCACCTCAAATGTGTAAGGTCTAAAGGAAACAAGGTAAGAAAAGTGCCTAGCACAGAGCATGGTAAATGCTCACATAATGGTCATTATTATTATTTTATACAATCAAAAACCTCTGTCTGATATGTCAGCAATGCTTCCTGGGTCAGAAAAGGCTGGGAAGGGCAAGGCTTTTCCCCAGCAACTGCTGACAACAGGCTCAGACATGGTCTCAGCTCCAAGCCCGTAGGCTGACCCCCTTGGTACTTGGAATGTACTAGCACTTACATCCTTGAACACTCGCTGCTCCCGCTCCTCTTCCTCCGGCTGTGCGAGAGAGGACACATTGTCGATTGTATACTTCCACAGTTCCTGCTTCTCTCCCTCTGTCTCAATTCTGTAAGGTCAAAGTCATAAAAGGATCAACTCTGATCAGAGAGTTGGGCCCTTCAGATTTAACCCAGGGATGACTCACCAGGGGCCAGCCACCTCACTTGAAGTATATGATCAGGAGAGGTAGGCAAATGGGAAAGCAAAAAGGGTACCAAACTAGACTGGGAGAGCACAGGTTCTGAGCCCACCCCTGCCTTGAAGTCACAGTGAAGCCCTAAGCACAACATTCCAGTGCTCTCTCCTGAAAAATGGACAGGTTGGTCCAAATAATTTCTAATTTACAGTTCCATGATTCCAAGACATAGAGATAAGGAACAGGCAGCCCAGAGGAAAAGACCTGAGTTCATCCCACTCTGTTCTGGTCAGTTCTTACATTCGGCAGCACAGAGACTCACTTTTACTTAATGACACAGTTGAAGTGATCCCTTTCAAACTGGTGCAGTTGCACATTTTCTGAGAACAGGGTCCCAAGTTTTCTAAGGGCCTATGACCCAGAATAGAATATGAATCACTGCCTGGGAATTCTAAAGTTAGAACAGATGAAGGGCCTTCTGAGAATCTCATTTAGTGTCAAGAAGCGAAGCCTAGAGAAGGAATACCAGTCTCCACTACCCCTTTCTTCCTCTCCTCACCTGTAGGGTCCTTTGAGGCCCGTGAAGTCAGGTTTTACTGTGATCACACCATTGCTGTCCACCTTCAGAGTACAGAGAACATGTTCATACATCTTATAGCCAAGCCTAGAAATCAGGAAATCAACACCAAGGTTCAGGATCACTGGTTCCCCAGAGAAAGAGAAGGAGATAGTCAGCCCGCTTCAGGAGGGAGAAGAGAGGATGTGGTGAGAGCTACCATGGTAAAAGACTTTCTTTCAAGTACAACTAAGAAAATGAAGAAAAGTCCCTCCCTCCCTTCCACATATCCTACATGACTGTAACAAGAAGGTGACGGCTAGTGGGAGAAGAGAATGAGAATCTGAACTGACAGTGAGAAGCTCCACTCACTTTCCATAGGGCCCCAGGTCCGCCATGATGTACATTGTCTGAAGAGGGGTATTAAGGACATGGTTGTTTCTGACAAACTCTTCTGAGGGTTCCCAGGTGATGATGCGTGACTTGAGGATGCTGCCCTCCCTAGGAGACATTACAGGAAGGGTCACTTCCCTGGCACCCCTTGAAGAGCCTGGAAGGGGATTACAGGGAAACAGACCTAGTGGAGGTTCGTTGGCAGACGTACTATTTTGTTTTATTTCTTAAGCCAAAATATCTGACAAACAGAAATGATACAACTTCCCTCTCTATGGGGCATTTTAGAAAACTATCCACATGAAGGGTGAGGAAGACATTTTACCAGTAATTATAAAGTAATATGTGAATACTGTGCACTACCACTGATAAAAATTCAAAACAACATAAGTTTAGGAAATAAAAAGTAAAAGCTCAAGTGGGTGGACAGAGAATACTGGCATGGAAGGACCACAAACTCCCCCGAGCCCCACCATACACAGTTGCACTCACACTCCTCGCCTGTCCTGCCGTCGCCGCCTGACATTTGCCATTCGCTCCACCAAGAATGATGGCACCTCGCTGGCTACAGTGGTCATTTTCTGACAGTGCTGGGAAAAGAGAGAAGCCCCGTGTAAGCCATCTGGTCAAGGTCACATGAGATCAAGTGCTTGAAGGGAAGTCTTTTGTCTGAAACCCCATCTGGGACCTGAATCTGACAGGTACAGCCATCTCACAATTATACATGCTAATATGGTCAGCAGTGGCATAAACAGCCCAAAGAAGACTCCTACCACGTCTTAGTTCGCCTTAGGATTTTGGAAATGAGTTATTTATGTTATCTGAGGCCGGGCACAGTGGCTCACACCTGTAAACTCAGCACTTTGGGAGGCTGAGGTGGGAGAGGATCACTTGAGCCCAGAAGTTCGAAACCAGACTAGGGCAACACAGCGAGAACTTGTCTCTCTAAAAAAAAAAAAATCAAAAAATTAGCTGGGTGTGATAGCATGTACCTGTAGTCCCAGCTACTTGGAAGGCTGAGGCAGAAGGATCACCTGAGCCCAGGAGACTGAGCTTGCGGCGAGCCTTGATTATGCCAGTGTACACCAGCCTGGGTGACAGAGTGAGACCTTGTCTCAAAAAAAAAAAAAAATCCATCTGCATTTTTTTAGCACAAACCAACAAAAAATTGAGTTAGCTGCCTAGTAGATGTTGAAGTTAAGTAGGTGGTTAGAAAATGCCAAGTGGGATACAAGCATTTTGTGGAAAACCCTCATGTGGTAACTGAGCACTAACTGCATTTTTATTTGCTTTTCCAAAACACTTTATATGCTACTAAACCACAGCTCTTCTAATGAAAGCATGCCATTCTTTCAAAAACATTCATTGAACACCTGCTCCTAGCAGAGATCCACAGGGTCACAGACAAAAATCAGAAAATACAGGCTCTGTCCTCAAGGAGTTAAAAATCTTACTAAGAAGACAGAAATGACTGAAGTGCAGTGACTGAAGAAAACGTAAAACAAGTCCACAAAGGTACGCTGGCATAGGCAAACTGAGAACATAAGCCATTACCCACAGCTGTACTGAATTCCCTTCAAACCCATATGCTAAGTCCCCTGATGAATTTTATCTAGTTGTTCTAGACTCCACCACCTGTCTTATTTCTTGATGCATGGAAGAAGTCAAGTCCACTAGTTACTTCTCCTGGTATGCACTCTGCAAGCCTGTAATCAGAGACACTGCAGGCTCCCCCACTTCCTCCAGCAGGTGGAGAAGGGACCAGCAGCTATACCACCTGCAGATGGTGCTCACTCTATTTCAGCTTGGCTGCCAGCAGCTCAGAGCGGTTTCTGGACAGGCGACCTGTCCCCTCTTAATAGGTTTTTAATTTAATACACAGAACCCAGTGAGTACAGAAAACTAGGGAACACTAAGAAGGAAGCTATAAGACCTTGGAAAGAACAATACCTCCTCCAAATTGGTGTATCTGTCAGAGTCAGTATAGGTAAAGATTCGTCGGTTCTTCCTGCCACCTGAATTCTCCAGCTTCAGAATCTCTTGGCGGTACTGATAATCCAAAGGGCTCTGACAGGCAACTTCATTTTGGTACAGATCTACTTCAAACTGAGGTCACCACAAGGAAACAGAGATATACTGAGAACACATCCAACATTTGCTCCTATAACTGTTTAGTCAGAACAATTCTATAGGGCTGATGTTATTTGATACTTTCACAACCAATTCTAACCTAATGGAGGGCAGGGGATCCAACAATGTTAGAGCTAAAAGGAACCAGACTAACAGTCTAATCCAAGTTTGCTGTTACTGTTGGCATATAGACCAGAGGTGAAAAGTGCCTTACACAGGATCACAGAACATGTTATGTTGCCCCTATAAAAATAACAGGGGAAATTATAAATTGTCACAACCTTTCTGGAAATCAGTTTGGCAATATGAATCCCTAGTCAGGTGGAGATAGACCAGGTGGCGGCAGATTGAGCAGACTAGAGACACTGGCTCACCTGGCTGAAGAGCTTCTCCTGCCACCCAATCACAGCCTCTTCCTCTTCATCTTCATCTGGGCGGTGTCCACCTTCAAAGACAGCAGAATGGGTTAAACACTTGAGCCAAACCTGTAACACTTCTTGCTCTGTGGTGCCACAAAATCAGTTGCAGTTCAGTAATTTATTAAGAACTCAATCTACACAAAGGCTAGAGAGGCTGTGAATATACTCCACAGTATATGACAGTATGAACAGAAGCCAAGATTAAGGCCCACTACTCTAATTTGGATAAAAGGTAGTCCTACCTTCAAGGAAATATTTAATCTAATTGAGTGTCAGGAAGTAAAATTTAGATATAGACTGAATAGCCACCCCTTCCCCAACTGTCTTCATTTGCTAGAAAAAAAAATACTCTGGTATTTTTATCTTTCCTATTCCTGAAGCCATATACATAGAATCACAAACACTATAACTTAGGAAACCAAGTATCAGGAGAGGACAGAAAAGGCAAAATAAGTGATTTTTTAAAAGCCAAATCTGTGGACTTGGCAGTTCTATGGAGGGAAAAAAAAATTAATACATAAATGAAATTAATACACTCCTGGCTAAGTATGCCTTTTTCAGAGCCACATGCTTCACAACCCACCAGCTCACACTCTTTCCCAGGAACACTTGTGAATAGAAGGAAACAACAAAAACAGGAAGACTGGTGACCTAACATAAACACCCTGTCCTCTCTTCCTCACTTTTTTGGCTTTCCAGATAAGGAAAAGTCCAAGAATACAGGTGATAGTCATATGCATATTTTTCAAGTAGTCAATGACTCTGAAATTGTTTTTTAAAGCGTTTATATGTGTAGAGTTTGCAGCATACTTTCTCTTAGACAAGGAGTGCCACAAGTCGTATTTAGGTTGCCAGGCAAATACATATCAAAAGTATGGTATTTGTTATTTCACTACATTTGGCCACAATACTTATCAGTATTTTTATGGCAGGAATCACATCAATTTTCATACATAACACAATGTAGTAGTTAATATTGCCTGGCTTCAAATCCTGGCTCTAACATTTACCACCTGTATGACCTTGGACAAGGAATTCAACCTCTTTATACCTTTCATTCCTCCTCTATAAAAAGGTGCAGGTTTCTCTTAAGACCACAGACTGGGTCTACTGCGTCTTAAGAGGTAACACTACTGCCCCAGACCCTCTCCCAGATCCTCAGAGGGGTAGCATCAACATCATAACACCCACTGGCAGTTGGGTGAGACCTAAAAGTGGCCAAGTCTATGAGGTCCTTCCCGAGCTGGGCAGCAGGTTGATAATGAAGAAAGTTGCTTGATGTGATTCTTTGCAGGTGGACTCTGTCAAGAAAAGAAAAGCCCAAATTATGCGTTACAAGACACACAACCAGGAGACGAACACAAAGCAAGTATGGGAGAAATAAAACACAGAGGAGGTAGGCTTGCCAAGGTGTGCTGGGTGCAGACAACTGAGAGGAGATGGGAGAGCCGCAGGGGTCATATGGGGAAGAGCTTGGGTGAGAGGGTGTACTGGGGACACAGGGTTCTGAGAAATTTGGGAGCGAAAAGAACCTGAAAGGACTTGGGTGGGTCTGAAAGGTGTGCTTGGAGGCTGAGTGGATAGGAAAACGGGTAGCGTGCAAGGAGATGGGGGGAGACCGGGGAGAAAGTGGGGTCCTCAGAACCCCAAGTTCATTCTGGAATTATCTGAGGGCATAAAAGCATAGGCCCCAGAGCCAGAGCGGGGCGACTACCGGAGGCGCAAGTTGCGCACGGGGTCCCGGGAGCGATATACGGCCTCCCCCGTGTCCGTGCTCCAGACCGTCTCCGCCATGACAGCTGCGACGCGCCGCGACTGCACCGGAAAGCGCGCCGCCCCAGTTTCCCTGGCAACGGAGACGCTGGCTTCGAGAGGCGGCGGAGAAGCTGCGCGCGCAACGCGCTGTTCTCGTCGCGTCCACGTAGCTGTAGTCGGCTTCCTGGGATCCGCAAACGAGCTCCCGGGTCTTGTGCATCACCCCTTGCCTTGTATGAGAACGAAGCTTACATCACACCCGAGGCGGGACTTGATGCGCTGTACAAATGAGGAATCAGCTCAGTTCAGAGAGATGCAGAAATGAAGATGGGGACCTGAATCGGGTCACCATTCTGGTTCTTGCCTTCTACTCTCCCCACCATGCCACACTACATTCCACTTCCAGGGCAGTACACTTTGCCCTGAAAATCGGTGGATGTGACTGAAAGAATGAACCTATTATTTCCAAAGGAGTCAGGGAAGGTTATGGCACTTACCCAGATGTGAAACTATGTTCTTGGAAGAAAAAAAAAGTGTCAGAAGATGTATTAGTCATTGTGTTGGTATCCACTGAACCGGGAAAGGGGGGTGGGGCGAGGGAACAAGGAAGCCAACAGCAAGGAAGGAAAAGATGTTATTATTGAACTGGTTCTTTCCCTGTGTGTGTCAGTTTCGGATGATTAAATCACCTTAGATATTGCATGGACCAACAGAGTGACATTCATGCTTCATTGGACTCTCAAAGGAAGGATATGCCATCACCTCAAGTCTGGCTCCCCGGCACCTTAGGGACGTCAACATTTATCAACATTGCTTACTCAATTGGCATCTGCTACTCCCCCAACAGAGTAAGCAATTGTCCCCTGAACTCAGGGATCTTGTGCCAGTTGGATTACATGGCATTGGAAGCCCTGGGCAACATAGCAGCTAGTTATGTAACACCAAATACTCACAATTAATAGCGCCATTTATTTAGGATCTAATATGACCTGGGAACTTTGCATTGTCCCAAATCCTCATACAAACCCCTCACGAAGGTATTTTTTTATTCCCTTTTAACAGATGAAGTTAGTGAAGACCAGGGGTTAAAGGGCTTGCTAAGAGTGGTGACTGCACTAGGATTCCAACCCAGATGTGATGTCTTTTGAAGCCTAATTACCTTCCACTCTGCCTCACAGCCTTCCACCTACCAGTTTATTCCATAAGAGAACACATTTCCAACCTGGGAAATAATTATTTCAATAGATGAAAACAGGAGGCAGAATACTGGCTCCTAAGAAACAGTCTCTCTGATGTTTCCTTTTAAAGTTGTTCACTGTGCCACATGAACAACATTTAATAAAGGCAAAGCCTGCATCAAGTTTAGCTTTATAACCAAATCAAACTTGCAACAAAGTTAATCTGGTATAATTATGCACAAAATAGTTTCTGTATCACATAGTAAGGAAATATAAACTATTTGTATAAGTAAACATATGGTATTTTTATTCAGGCAAACTAGGTTTTTATGTTTTCTTTTTGTTTATTGATTTCTGTAAATCAGAGTTCTTAAAACTAGGGCCCACAAGTGGAATTCAAGGGGTCTATTAACCCCTTCCCTAGAATCCTGTATAGAGCATTTTCTGGAATTTATAGGTTTTATCACATTCTAGAAGGAATTTGTACCCTGTTATCAAGAATGGCTGGATCCCCATTGCACTCATATTCTGACATCTTGCTGAAAAATGAAAGTTTAGATTACATAGCATAAAAGTTCTTGGGGCTCAGAAAATTATCCCCCAAAATATGCCACTTTGGACTTCAAACTAAGAGCCCTTGGGGAGCAGCAACTTCAGGGAATGACTTTTTCTGAAGTTCACCTACCTACCTTGAAGGCCAGATCCTCCAGAAGATACTAATTTGTTATGAATCCCTTCCCCAGATGTCTCATCAGTTAGGGAAGACGGGTGCACACTGCAGAAAGGAAGACCAGAGTTGACATCACACCCAGAGCCCAGACACACTTTGTCCCAGGCTATCATCTGTTCTTTGGGTCCAGGCATCTCCTCTAAAAACCATTTACTCTTCCTCTAAAATGTCTTACTTTCCCCCACCCGCATGAAGAGGACATACAAACTTCTAAATCTCCTGGTTCAGAATTGACATTAACTGCGTTCTCCCTAAAATAACACATCATTTGGAAAAACTGTTTTGGAAATAATTGCACAAACCATCACGAAAGGTAGATATTATTGTCTCCATTTCATATATTTATAAACCAAGATATTTGAATTTCCCATGTTCACACAATTAAGAAGCATAGAGCCTGGACTTATTTTCAAGATGCTATGACTCAAATGTATGGCTCTCCTTTGAACTAGCTGTTTCCTTAGATCTACATACATTCCCAACTCCTTCACCTACAGTTACATAAAAAAAACATGAACCAGAAAAATTAACAAAACATGTGCAAGACCTGTGCACTTAAAACTTCAAAACACCAGCCTGGAGAGACCTCATCTCTGCAATAAAAAATAAATAAATAAAATTTAAAAATTAACGGGGTGTGGGTGGCACATGCCTGTGGTTCCAGCTACTTGGAAGGTCACTGTGGTGACCATGAGCATGCCACTGCACTCCAGACTGGGTGACAGAGAGATGCCGACTCAGAAAAAAAAAAAACCCAAAACTTCAAAATATTGGTAAGATAAAGAAGGTCTAGATAAAATAGGATATGGTGATATTTTTGTGAATTGGAAGAATTGATATTGCCATGATGATTCTCCTCAAAATAATCTAAATCCCTGTAAAAATCCCACCAGGTATTTTTTGTAAAATTGATAAGCTGCAAAGAATTTATAGAATTAAAAGAATTTTGAAAAGAAAAAAGTTAAGGACTTATATTACCTGATTTGTAGAAAATATAAAAATACAGTAATCACTGCAGTGTGATATTAGCATAAAGATAGACATGTAGATTAAGTGAACAGTATGGAGAATCCAAAATAGATCTGTACATGTGTGGCCTGTCAATTTTGGACAAAAATCTCAAGGTAATTCAATGGAGAAATAACAGCATTTTCAACAAATAATGCTGGAAAAATTGGAAATCCATAAACAGGACAAATATGAAGATCAACAAAACTTACCTCCTTACCCCACACAATTTAACAAATTAAAGCAAAATGGATCATAGACCCAAAAGTAATAGCTACAACTATTAAACTTCTAGACAAAAAATAGAGGAGAAAATTTTTGAGACCCTGAGTTAAGTAAATATTTTCTTAGTAGTACTCAAAATGAACAAACTATAAAAGAAAAAAATAATCAACTAGTTTTCATCAAAATGAAAAACTATTCTTTGAAAGACACTGGTAAGAAAACAAAGACAAGAAACAGACTGTGAAGAATATTTGCAAAACATATATCTGATAAAGGACTTATATCCAGGATGTATAAAGTACTCTTACATCTCCGTGATAATAACATAATCTTATTTTTTTAATGGTCAAAATATTTGAATGGACAATTTACCAGAGAAGATATGTGAATGGCAATAAGTCTATGAAAAAGATGCTCAATGTCATTAATCATCAGGAAATTGCACAGTAAGATTTGATCTCAGGCAACAAAAACACATAAGATACCACTCTACACCTATCACAAGAGCTAAAATTTGAAAGTTAGACCATACCAAATGCTGGTGAGAATTTAGAGCAACTAGAACTCTCATAATTATTCATCAGAATACAAAATAATACAAAATGGGGGTTTCTTACAAAGTGAAATATTTATGTACCATATAATCCAGTAATCTCACATATAAGTATTTACTCAGTAAAAATTTCAATACCTATATGTCCACACCCGCCCGTGAATGTGTATAGCAATTTCATTCGTTATAGTAAAAATGGGAAATGGGCCAAATGTCCATCAACATGTAAATGTTTAAACAAATTGTATAATAGCTATACAATGAAATTCTACTCCATAAAAAATAAAAACAAAGTAGCAACTGATACATAAAACCACATGGATGAATCTCAAGATCATAATGCTAAGTGAAAGAAACCAGACACAAAAGACTATGTGCTATACAATACCTTTTACATTACCTTTTTTTTTTTTTTGAGTTGGAGTCTCACTCTGTCACCCAGGCTGGAGTGCAGTGGCATGCCCAAGGCCACCACACCGTCGACCTGCTGGGCTCAGGTGATCACTTGCCTCAGCCTCTCAAAGTGCTGGGATTACTGGCTGAACCACTGAACCCAGCCTTTTTCTAGTCAAAGTCTCACTCTGTCACCCAGGCTGGAGTGGCATGCTCACAGCCACCGCAGCCTCGACCTGCTGGGCTCAGGTGATCCTTCTGCCTCAGCCTTCCAAGTAGCTGGAACTACAGACAGGTGCCGCCATACCTGGCTAATTTTTTGATTTATTGTAGAGACAAGGTCTCACCAAATTGCCCAGGCTAGTCTCAAACTCCTGCGCTCAGGCAATCCTCTTGCCTCTGCCTCCCAAAGTGCTAGGATTATAGAGGTGAGCCATCATGCCCGGCTATATATGACATTCTTTTAAAAAAATAAAAACTACAGAGATGAAAAAAGATCAGTGGTTGCCAGGGATTGGATTTAGGGATAGGGACTGACTATAAAGGGGCAATGTCAGGGACTTTGGGGTGTGATGGAACTGTCCCTGTGTGGATCTGGGATGGTGGTACACAACTGGTTGCATTGGTTTAGAAAAACTGTAAGAATATGTATCACAATGAGCAAATTTTGCTGTATGTAGATTTTAAACTATTTGCCTGGTTTTAAGAGGTACTTAAAATGGAATGCAGACTGACAAATGAATCTATGTTACAAATGGATCATATAACCACACTGAAGGGGGTGAGGAAGAAAGGTGCCAACTTAAGTAATTTTGGAAAACAGTGTTTTGACAGGAAACTGAAGGCTAAAGAAAACAGAATGTCCATAAACACTGTACTCAAGTTGGTCAGTGTTTCTCAGAAGGGTTGGGTTAGCAGTTCTGAAACTACTTTATATGCATACTAGCGTTGAACAAGTAATTAGCTATGTTGTAGATAATGAGAGCCATTTATATCTGAGAAAGAAGTTACAAATAAGGAAAGGGGTGAAGGCAAGAATGAATCCAATCGCGCCGGATCAAGTTGGAGTTACCAGCAAAAATTCACGGATGTTTTAAACTGTATGTATAAAGACAGAATCACATACACACACACACACACACACACACACACACACACACACACACACACACACACACACATATATGAATTAGTATCTATACATAAGGTCCCTAGCTCTGTCCACTGAGAGAGCCTAGAAGTAGTCGCTCCCCAAGAGAAATTAGCACAACTAGTTTCTGATGCCATTCTTCATTACAAAGGAATCAGGGTTCTTTGCAGAATTGACTGTTTCTCAGGGAAGAAGCAGAATGGAGCCTCTTAAACACTTCTTGGCTAGATAGCTCCCATCAGCCAAGGACAATCTTGATATGCTGCATGTATGTGGTATTAAGAGTCAACATGCTCAGAGCTGGTAAAAAGGATCTGGGCAAGGCACCAATAGTATCTGCTTCAAGTGCCTTTTGGGGAGGTGATCCCAGCAAACACTGGATGGGATTGGGGCTAAATCCAGGCCAACTACTCAGGGCACCAAGAGAGTGCACATCCCTGCCTCTTCCCAGTTCCCTTCCAGGCAATGTGCCAACAGGTGGAATGGGTGAGATGACCTGAGTATTACCACATTGACATTACCAGAGTCAGTAGAATAAAATAGGTCGGCAGTTCCCAGAAGCTCAGCCTCAGAAGCAGTTCGCTTGTATGTCCTAGCCTGATCTCAAATGCCTTTTCCAAAGAAACATACTAAGCTTCTGATAATGAATTGCTTTGACTTGGGAAGCCCCATTTTACCAAGTGTGTCTAACAAGTTAACCCAGGTCTCCAGTGACATGTCAAGACGGGGCAATAGGAGTGTTCTAAATAGTAGGACTCTGATGATATTGCCTCCTAAGGCCCCTCCCCCTCCTGTATTTCTAAAAAATTGAAGAGGTTTCAATTTTTTAGAAATACAGGAACTTTATAATCCACCTTTTGTGCATCTCCTTTTCTTCGTATTTTCCTGGAAATCATAAAGAAATTAATCTCTTTAACAAATTGGATAAGCTGGCCTCTCCTTTTCTTGTTTCCAAAACTTTCTACCAATATATGATTCTTTCAAGTTCAATTTCATTACAACCCAGTAATTTTTTCCAAATCATCAATGATCTTTTGAAAGTCTACATTCATATATACACAATAATTTTTAATCTAATTTTTGATGATTGCCTTAAAATAATAATTGGGCTCCAGCTATTAGACTTGAAATTAGGTGATTTGTTGAAATTACTTTGAGTAAAAATACTCAGCAATCCTGTCTGAGACTATAAGATTTGACAGTTAAGAGTTTGTGCCCTTTGGGAGGCCGAGGTGAGTGGATTGCCTGAGTCTGTGGGTTTGAGACCCGCCTGGGCAACTTGGCGAGACCTCATCTCTACAATAAATCAAAAATTAGCCAGGCGTGGTAGCACTCGCCTGCAGTTCCAGCTACTTGGAAGGCTGAGGCGGAAGGATCGCCGGAGCCCAGCAAGTCGAGGCTGCGGTGGCCACTGCACTCCAGTCTGGGTGACAGAGTGAGACTCCAACTGAAAAAAAAAAAAAGAGTTTGTGCCACACTTAGTTAATTCATTCACTTAATTAATTTATTCAAAAAATTTGTTCACTGATGGGCTTAGGCCAATCTCTGTCCTAATGAAATTTACATTATGGTTGGGGTAGATAAGCAGTAAACAACACAAAAAAGTAAAACATAGTAAAATATGTGGTGGTCAGTTCTATGAAGAAAAATATAGGAAGGATGATGTTATGGTTTGAATGTCCCCTCCAAAACTCATGTTGAAATGTAATCCCCAAGCCGGGCATGGTGGTTCATGCCTGTAATCCCAGCACTTTGGGAGGCATAGGCACAACTGGATTGCCTGAGTCCAGGGCTTCGAGACCAGTCTGGGCAACTTGGCAAGACCTCATCTCTAAAACAAATCAAAAAATTAGCCAGGTGTGGTGGCACACGCCTGTGGTTCAGCTACTTGGAAGGCTGAGATGGAAGGATAGTCTGAGCCCAGCAGGTCAAGGCTGCAGGGACTATGAACATGCCACTTGTGCTCCAGCCTGGGTGACAGAGTGAGACTCCAACTAAA
>NW_007251419.1:68861-89059 GCF_000164805.1 Carlito syrichta | reverse complement strand
AAAAAAAAAAAAAAAAAAGGTAGTCCCTAATGTGGGAGGTGGGACCTTTAAGAGGTGATTGGATCATGAGGTCAGAGCCCTCAAGAATGGATTATTCCATTCATGAGTTAATGGATTAATGGGCTACCATGGGTTATCACGGGAGGGAAACTAGTGGCCATGTAAGAAGAGAAAGAGCAATCTGAGCTAGCACATTAGTATGCTCAGCCCAGCCCCTTTGCCACATAATACCCTGAGCCACTCTGTAGAGTGTTCTCCCTTCTCCAGCAAGCAGGCTTTCACCAGGTGTGTCCCCTCAACCTTAGACTTCTCAGCCTCCTGAACCATAAGAAATACATTTCTCTTCTTTATAAATTACCCAGTTTCAGATATTCTACAGAAAGCAACAACAAAAAACAGACTAAGACAGATGATGTGAATTGTGGGGGGAAAAGAGTTTGAAATTGTTTAAAAGGGAAGTCAGGAAACACAGAGACTGTGGTACTTAAGCAAATATCCAAAGATGGTGAAGGAATGAGCCATGTGGATATCTGAGAAATGAGCATTCCAGGCAGAGGAAACAGCAAGTGCAGATCTGAGTGGTGGGGCATGAGTGCATTTATTCTTAACTGTATTAGAATTATATATGAATAATTATAATAATATATTTTGTTTAAATCTGGCTCCAAGCTTTCTCTCAGAAAAGCTGAGGAGACATTGAGTGTCAGTCATTACTATGGCCCCTCCCTCTTCCTGGACTCAGTGTAGGGACCATGGTGGTCATGGTAGAATGGTTATGACCCAAGCTCCCAGCTGAGCAGTTGTCCTTCTTCATGACTAACTTGGTCCCCCAAGACTACAGGCTGTAGTGTCCAGTCCCAGATGTCCATGTGCCATCCCTTCAGAGGTCCTACCCCAACCAGGAATGCTGCATGGGAGCTGGAGTTCCTTGTCTCTTGGTCCCGCATCTCCAAGGCTTCAGGGATTCACTAGTCTCTCTACTCTCTTTCCTCCCCTGCAGTACCCCAAAGCAGCTCCCTACTCCTGTAAGCTAGGTTGGTTTGTCAGTTGTATTTTTTGTTTGTTTGTTGTTATTTGGTTGGGTGGTTAGTTGGTTTATTGTTTATTTGCTTGTTTTGTTTTGTTTTGTTTTGTTTTCCCCTCAAAGGCTGGTTGATATCCCAGGAGACAAGAAAGAGGCAGCCCTCCAGGACACAAAGCTTGAATTGCTCTCTTGAGGGAAGGTAGAGGGGAAAGTATTTTTATTCTTTCAACAGAAGGAGATAGAATTAAGATCTCAATCACATAAACACCTCTGGAATTATTTCCCCACTCTCTACTTCCAGGACCACCAAGCACTACCTTGTTAGTACCTGCCTAGATGGTTGCACCAGAGTCTCACCTGACCTCTCTCTCCAGTCTTATCCTCTCCAACTCTTCTCCATACTAAAGCTCAAGTGATTTCTCCAAAGTAATAACCTGATGACCCTTAAAATCTCCTTGCTAGTTAAGAAATAGGGAAATGATCCAATTCAGGCCAGTGAGATGTGAGAAAAGACTTGTCAGGATTCCTGAGAAAGCTGTTCTTTCTCTTCTGTGAGATTCTCTGCCTTCCCCTGGCTGCAGTTGTGTGCCATCTTGCCTGAAAGGGAAGGATGGAGTTGAAGTTGGGAGGAGGCAAAGGGTGAAAGAAGCCAGAACCACGGAAGTAAGTCAACCTTGAAGTCTGCCCTGTCTCTGAATTCTTGTTAGAGTTTTGCTGGTTTTAAAAAAAATGCCAGATGATCAAAAATATGGAACAAATACTGGTTACACAACAATACTGGAAACCACTGAAACAGTGAATATACTTAGCAATAATAAACTGTATACTTTAAGGGTTAAGATGGTAAATTTTATGTTATGTGCATTTCACCACAGCTAAAACAAAAACAAAAACATTACAACAACAGAAGCAACACAAATATGGAATGACTATCCATAATTACCATTCACGTGTCCACCATCCAACATGAACATTTCCCTAATAATCAAGCCAATTTGAGCTTTTTGATGACTTGAACCCAGCAAATGCATGCTAAATAATGCAGAATGTGGTGTGCCAGAAAGTAGGAGGGCTGCAATCAACAGGCCTTATGCTTGATGAAGTTGACTGAACTGAAGCAATAGGCCTTGATCCTAGGCTAGAAAGTTTGCAGTTCTGGTTAAGTGATTGTGGAATAGTTGGTTTATCTGCTTGTTGAAGTTTAATGTGCAAAAAAATCATCAGGAGATCTTGTTCAAATGAAGATTCTGAATCAGCAGGTTCAGGGTAGAAACCAAAGAGGCTGCATTTCTAACAAGCTCCTAGGTGACACTGATGCTGCTGTATCGTGGACCACACTTGTGAATGGCAGGAGTTAAACTGATGTACCCGGGAATGGGCCCAAATGCCGTGCAGGATGTTGTATTAGAAGGATGGTTGGGAAAAGTCAGGATGTTGAATTGTGTTTGCAACTTCTTATAACCCTCAGTAAGTTTCTACAAGAAACATGCTTAGCTTCACGCCGGTCTATGTGAAAACAAAGAAGGAAATACATCTCTGTTAAGAGAGGTACTCTCTGCCTATGAACTGAAAAAATAATGACTGAAATGTGATAATGTGACTGTGTCCTTTTAGAGTCTGCCCAGATTTGTAGAGTGAATGAATAAGTGAACACACTATAAGAAAGTGCTTGATAATTAGAGCCTCCCAGCCATTTGCCATGTAGAGTAATGAGCTCCCCAATCCAGGAAGTGTTGAAGCAATGACTTAGTGACAATCTGTCAACTTTAATGTGAATAGGTATTACTTGGGGATCTTGTGAAAATGCAGATTCTGAGTTGGTAGACCTGGGATTCAGTATTTCTAAATAGCTTCCAGAAGATTCCAATGCTGTAGGTCCTTGGACCACACCTTGAGTAGCAAGGATGTAGCAGAGAATTCTACAGAGGGTAGAAAGTTCAACCAGGTTAGGAGTTTCCACACCTGCATGCATGTCAGACTTACCCAGTAATTTATTGGAAATAAAGGTTCTTCAGCTCCAGTGCCAGAAATCAAATTCTGTAGATCAGGAGCAGAGTCTGTACACCTGTATTTTTACCGAACTTTCCACTGATTCACTTGCAGTCTTTGGGAACCACGGAAACAGAAGCTTAAATTAACTTCAAACTCTCAGCTTCCTTTTTTTTTAGATGGAGTCTCACTCTGTCGCCCAGGATGGAGTGCAGTGGTACACTCACAGCCACCCTAGCATCAACCTTCTGGGCTCCATGACCCTTCTGCCTCAGCCTTCCAAGTAGCCGGAACTACAGGTGCACACTACCATGCCTGGCTACTTTTTGATGTATTGTAAAGACAAGGTCTCACCAAGTTGCCCTGGTTGGTCTTGAACCCATGGGCTCAGGCAATCCATTCGCCTCGGCCTCCCAAAGTTCTGGGATTAAAGGCTGAGCCACTGAGCCCGGCCCCTTTTTTAAAGAATCAGACAAAAATAAATCAGGATGAGGCAAAGTCAGGCTAAAAATCTCTTGCTATATTTACATAGTGAATAGTACCAGGTAAAAACCCTTGAACATCTAGGCATATGGGGAACATACCTCAAAATAGTAAAAGCCATCTACAAGAAACCCACAGCCAGCATACTCCTAAATGGACAAAAATTGGAACCATTTCCCCTGAAAACCGGAACAAGAAAAGGATGCCCACTCTCACCCCTCCTGCTCAACATAGTATTGGAAGTCCTGGCTCGAGCAATCAGAGAAGAGGAGGCAATCAGGGGTATCCAGATAGGCAAAGAGAAAGTCAAGTTATCTCTCTTTGCAGATGATATGATTGTGTACCTTGAAAACCCAAAAGAGAATCTGTCAAAAACCTCCTTACACTGATAAAGGCCTTTGGCAAAGTCTCAGGATACAACATAAATGTACAAAAGACAATCGCATTTCTCGACACCAATAATAAACAAACAGAAACTCAAATAAAAAACACAATTCCATTCACAATAGCCACAAAAAAAAAAAGAAATACCTTGGCATCTTCCTAACCAGAGACGTGAAAGACCTTTACAATGAAAATTACAAAACACTGCTCAAAGAAATCAAAGATGACACAAACAAGTGGAAAAATATCCCATGCTCATGGGTTGGAAGAAGCAACATCGTGAAGATATCCATCTTACCTAAGGCAATCTACAAATTCAATGCAATACCCATCAAATTACCAGCAACATTCTTCTCAGACCTAGAAAAGACAACACACGAATTCAAATGGAAACACAAACGTCCAAGAATAGCCAGAACAATCCTCAGCAAAAAAAAAAAAAACAAAGCAGGTGGTATCACATTACCAGACTTCAAACTTTACTATAAAGCTACAATCATCAAAACAGCTTGGTGTTGGTATAGGAACAGGCATATAGATCAGTGGAATAGAATTGAGATTCCAGAAGCAAAACCTCAATTTCTCAACCAACTCATTTTTGACAAAGCCTCCACCACCTACCACTGGGGAGAGGAGAACCTATTCAGTAAATGGTGCTGGGAAAACTGGCTGACCACATGCAGAAGACTGAAACAGGACCCTTATCTATCCCCATGCACAAAGGTTAACTCCAAATGGATCAGAGACCTAAATGTAAAACCTCAAACCATAAGAGCCTTAGAAAAGAACATACCCTCATGAAAATCGGAACTGGCATCCAATTCCTGAACAAAACCTGAAACCCACAGGTCATAAGAGAGAAGATAGACAAGTGGGACCTTATTAAACTGACAAGCTTCTGCAAGGCCAAAGAAAACATCAAGAGAGCAGAGAGACAGCCGACAGACTGGGAAAAAGTATTTGCCAACACCAGGTCTGACAAAGGCATAACATCCTGGATCTACAAGGAACTCAAACGTGCTGAAAAGAAAAAAACAAACAACCCCATTATAAAATGGACAAAATATTTGAACAGACGCTTCACAAAAGAGGACATCTGAGCAGCCAACAAACACATGAAGAAATGTTCAACCTCACTAATCATCAGGGAGATGCAAATCAAAACCACACTGAGATACCACCTAACTCCAGTCAGAATGGCAATTATCAACAACTCAAAAAATAACAGCTCTGGAGAGGGTGTGGCGAAAAGGGAACACTTCTACACTGTTGGTGGGAGTGTAAACTAGTGCAACCTTTGTGGAAAGCAGTGTGGCGATTCCTAAAAGCTCTAAATATCAACCTCCCATATGACCCTGCAATCCCCCTACTGGGAATATACCCTGAAGAACTCAAATCACTCTATAAAAAAGATACCTGCACACGTATGTTTATCGCAGCGTTGTTCACAATAGCAAGAGCCTGGAAACAACCATGCTGCCCATCAAAAGAGGACTGGATTAAAAAAATGTGGTACATATACACGATGGAATACTATGCAGCCATAAAAAAGAACAAAATCATGAATTTTGCAGCAACCTGGATGGAACTAGAGTCTATAATACTGAGTGACCTCTCACAGAAACAAAGATCCGAGTATCACATGTTCTCATTCATATAATGGACCTTGAACACCCAATGTAATACTATAAGAAAATGACTGACGGTACTGGGAAACTATGGTGGGGGGATGGGATTAACAGTAGCAAATATCTGTCTGGGGATGGGGAAACACCTCTTATCAACAGGGTGCCTGAATGAAAGGTAATTGTACACCTAACCCTTAACTGTACCCCACAAAACCATAATAAAAAATATTGATTAAAAAAAAAATAGTACCAGGTTCAAAACACTGTCCTGTTATCTATGAGACCTAGATTTATACTTACTCCACTTCCAGAGAATTTACCATCTTCCATTCTTTTGCAGATGGGAATTACATTGTGCTCTCAAAATAGCTCAATTAATGATTTCTTGACCTCTATCAACCTATGGTGATACAACATAATTATGTTAAAAAGAGGAACTTCCACATTGTTTGTTGGAAAATTTTTTAGAAGACAAAAATAGCAAGAAAATCTAGGGTTGTGTGACACTTTGAAAACACCCCACAAAGAGGAATCATCCAAATTGGGTTTGTTAGAGCCATGGTCTCTCACTCTTTATGCAGTTGTGAGCAGAGAATTGTAGATTCCTAATCTGGGGTTGTTGAGTTTATTACTGCAGGTGTTATAAGCTCTAGGAGGGCAGAATCTTAGACAGGTTTATTCAGTTCTTGTTTTCCTTACTCATTCATCATCATTATTCTCTTCTGTGACATAGCCACGTATGGAAAGAGTCATGGAAGTAGGCGGGGCCGGGTTCTAGAACTTGGGGCTAGAGAGAGAGCTGGCCTTCTACCCCACTGCAGTTGCAAGGAGGAAAGTCAGTTGAATTAGCAGGGGGTGAAATTCTACTAATGAGGACCATGCTGGGCTACCGGTGGTAACCTGGAAAGGAGCAAACATTCAGAAAGGCCTATAAGTGGTGCCCTGGCAAATGTCCTGGCAGGTAGACATAGGCCAAAGGGAAGAAAATAGCCATACAGGCAAGCTGTATCTGGTGCCCTGACCACATTCCCTCCAGTCAGGATGAGGGATACTTCAAAGTCCTCCCAACACACAAGGGTGTTTTCTATCACGGTGTAAGTTCATCGTGTCTCTTCTGATAATCTTCCTTCCCTCTATGCCCCTTCTTAAACCTACTTTCCCATCTTACCTCAAACACCCCTTGCCCAGGGCTGCCTCCCCACCCAGACTAAGGGTAGGCCCCCTGCTTTATGCCTTCAGATCACAGGTATCCTTATTTTTTAGCATTCTTACAGTTTGGAGTTATACAATTAAACGTGTGGCTTGTTGTTTTTAATTTTTCTTATTTATTTTTTTGTTGTCACATAATGTGCCAATGTCATAACAAGGTCTGTGGGTGGCACACCTCACACATACATGTGAATACCTAATCACACTTATAATCTACAAAAGGATCTGTTGTTTTTTAAATTACGGTCAACTCGAAGCTTCATAAAGACAGAAATAACATCTATCTTGAGTCGCAAGACATCCCCATAACATAAGTGCCCAGTACATGGTAGGCATATGCCCAAAAAATGAACAATTATCTTGTTATATGGCTTTTTGCTGCACTAACCAATGAGCTTCCTAAGAGGAAGAACTAGGTTCAATTTGTTTTTGTACCCTCATGCAACCCAAACAATTGCTCAATACATACTTATTTCAATTGTATTCAACTGAATTGAAGTATCAGGAGTAGCAATGCCCCAGGCACTGGGCTGGAATTCAGGGCAAAATTCCAGGGTTTGGACAAGGGAAGCCAACAGTGAGGCCACTAATTCAAGGGGCCTGAGGACTAAGGTTAAAATGGATCTCCTGACATCTGCAGCAAGAAGAGAAAAGAAAAAACACAGGTTACTATAAACAATGCAGGTTGATTTTCAGATGCCAGGCTAGGAAACCCTGCTAGGCTTTATTTCAGGAGACAGGATCCCCAACTGTACAGTAGCCAGGACCACAGGGACTTATGAGAGGGGGCAGCTAACCTTGGTTGCTGAGTTCAAGAGCAGAAATCCCGCTGGGCAGCTGTTGTCCTCAGGCTGGAGATGGGGTGTTTCACATCCACACATCCAAAAAACAACAAACCTAGAGCTGGCTCCTTGGGGGACAGGGTGGTCCTATGGTTGCCATCATCTCCTTTTTTCTCCCCATCAGTCAGCAAGCAGCTCATTGGGGTGCCACATAGTCCCCAGGACAAGTAGGAAGTCCAGCAGCAGAAGCCAAAAAGAAACTTTCCATTTCTCTCTCCCCTGCATGTGACATGCAACCCAGCAATGAGGACAGAGGGGTTAAGCTGTTTCTTTTTCTGGTTTCAGCTTTTGACCATCCTCAGGACTGGAAGCGGAGATGCAGATGAGGCTGAGAGAGCAAATCGTGATTTCTCAAGCACAAACTCATGCCAAAGTCGAACCCACTTACCTCCCAGGACCCAGGAATCATCTGAACGATAATCACTTTCACGAGAATGCTTTACGTGTCAGCATATGTTATCCCAGCTAATCTCATAGCACCCTGTGATGCAGGCTGCTGCTATTCTCCCATTCACCAGAAGAGGAAGCAGAGGCTCTTGGGGATACATAGTCACAGAGCAGGGCTGTCTGAGGCCCTGTGAGATCTTCTGACTCTGCTCCGAGCTCACCCTCTAGGACTCGCAATGCCCAAGTTGGGTGGACACCTCCCCTAGGGAATACCGTGGTGACCCAGAGAACACAAACACAGGCTAAAAGTGGCTCATATTCCTGAGAGTCTGTGTTAGCTTGATGTAAAGTATACAAAAGCACACAGATAAATTATCAAGTGGAACACAAAAGCATACATTTTTTAAAAAGTTAAAGTGCAAGATATTTACTTTTTAGTTAAGAATGTAACAATATAACAATATTGGTTTATTAATTGTGATGAATGTACCATACTAAAGTAAGATATTAATAATAGTGGATAGAAAATGATATAGTGGACATTGGAGAAAGGGGAAGAGGGGGAAGGATGAAAAAAATCTCCTGTCAGGTATAATGTGCACAGTGGGGGTGGTGGACACACTTAAAGCCCAGACTTCTTTGCCACTATACAACCACCTAAACAAAAACTATTTGTACTCCTTAAAGCTACTGAAATAAAGAAAAATAAAGTGGAAACTGGGGTGGGGTATGCAGGAACTCTCTGTATTATCTTTGTAATAATACCTTAAATCTAAAACTGGCCTAAGATAACAATTTTCTTTTTAAAAATGTGGGAAATTGAAGAAATTCTAGGATTTCTCCTCCAGGGGCACCTAGTCACACTCCCCTTTTGTGGGAGGCATATCCAAGATCATGTTGCTTGCAGAGTGGAAGGACATTCTGCAGTGCACATAACAGCCTCTTGAAAAACCTGTGTTCATTAAGAGAGAACAAGAGAGCAGGACAGTGAAGATTCTTTCACTCCTTCCCCTGGGCTCTGTCCTCTTCTTAGCACTGTAAGAAGAGAGAGGCAAATGCCCACATAAACCTCCCCAGGTTCCCACCAGAGTGAAAAGGATTCCATCACAGAGTCTGTTTGAGCACTTCACCCCATTCCAGCCCCCACTGCAATATTCCAGGGCATATATTATCCCCAAATCATCTGGGTGGAGCTCCAGGAGGGAAGTAGTGAGTATTCAGCAACTTACAGTAAGTCCTGAGGAGTGCACATCCCGGTAACCAGCAGGGATCATGCCCTGTGGATTAGTCAACAGGCAGGCCGGTAGCCTCCCAGAGAGTCCGCTCAGGACTCCAGCCTCCCTCTAGTGTAGACACCTAATAATACAACTTCAGTCCGGGTGCGGTGGCTCAAGCCTGTAATCCCAGCATTTTGGGAGGCCTAGGTGAGAGGATTGCCCGAGTCCAAGGGTTCGAGAACAGCCTAGGTAACTTGGTGAGACTTCATCTCTATAATAGATCAAGAAATTAGCTGGGCGTGTTAGTGCGCGCCTGTAGTTCTGGCTACTCGGAAGGCTGAAGTGGAAGGATTGCTGGAGCTCAGCAAGTTGATGCTGAGGTAGCCGAGAGCATGCCACTGCACTCTAGCCTGGGCGATGGAGTGAGACTTCAACTCAAAAAAAAAACAAAAAAGAATGCCACTTCGCAAGACGGCTCTGTTACTTCTGAAAGATTCTATGGGTATGTGGGAAACAGGCATTGAAGTTCCATCTTCCGGTTGAAAAAAGGTTCTCGAGTTGCTGTTTTCTCCCAACTGTAAATGGACCAAGATTAAGACATCCCTTATGATCTCTTGCCTCTCTCTGTTTTTATCTGGCTTGTGATGGGCAATGGGAACTCTAAATTGGGGGAAAAGAAGAGAAAAGAGAAAAATTCAGGAACTACACTCTCCAGTTATACTTTAAATAGCACAGCATTTCAATCAGGCTAGAAAGGGTTTCCAGAAACAGCTTTAGAACTGACAGTCAAGAACTTGAACTTGAATGACTGAATTAAACCAAGGTAATTTTTATAGCAGTGTCATCATCTTTATCATCAAAACAAATCTTATTGATTGCCCAATGTGATTTAGAGCTCTTAAGAAGTCTCTGATCTAATTTGGGCAAGAAGAAAGATGCCCAAAGAAATAATAAATAGGAAAAGCAAAGAGGAAGAAAAGAGAACCACTGTGTGTACCATGCTTTCTGGAGCTTGGCAGACACGGATGGCTTCACGGAGAAAACGGGGCTTGAGCTATATATTGGACTTAGACAACAAGAGAGAGAGCAAAACAGGCATAGAGGCTGGCAGAGGGACAGGCAGAGAAGAGGAACATTCACGGCATGTCAGGGAAGAATGGATGGATTTCTTTGGCTGCAACAAAGAGTTTGGGTAAAGGAGTGGTGCGTGATAGGCTGAGACAGATAGGAGCTTAGGCAGTATAGAGCCTTGGTTAACACTGAAGACTTTGTCTTGTGGAAAGTGGGAAGCTGTGTACTGAAAACTGTAGTGTAGAGTAGGCATGGTTGGCGGGTTGGGGGTTGGGGGGTTGGGGGGGAGTGGTAGGTGAGAAGGGTATGGCGTTTGAGCAAAACAGAGGAGATTCAGGTCAGAACCAGAATGTGGGAAAGGCAAGGAAGTGACAGGTGCAAGAGATTTATGAAGGACAAAAATACAACTCGGTGACTGAGGAGACAGGAGGAAGAGAGGAAGAGAAAAAAGAAAAGTGCCCAAGATGACACCCAAGTTTCCAGTTTGAGTGACTGAGAGAATGATCAAATTCCCAGGAGAATGTTTCTTCCTCTTTCTCAACAAGATTTCTCCCTTTCTTTTGTTTCTGGTTGTCCTTTGGAACTAAGGAGAATGGCCTTTGGGATAGCAGTCCTTCTACCGCATCCCAGCTGATCCCAACAGTAAGAACATAGAATTTTGAACCCCTTTTATGTAAAAAGAACCTGAAGCATATGTGATGTGTACAGGATTGTACAATGAGGCAGAAGCTGACTGGTGCTGGAACCTCTGAGAATGTTTTCATTTTATTTTATCTTTAAGTTGGAGTCTCACTCTTTGCCCAGGCTGAAGTGCAGTGGCAACTCACAGCTCACTGCAGCCTTGCGACCTACTGGGCTCAGATGATCCTTCTCTTCAGCCTCCTGAGTAGTTGGGACAATAGGTATGTACCACCACAACCAGCCAATTTTTTTATTTTTTTATTTTTTGTAGAGATGAAGTCTCACTATATTGCCTAGGCTGGTCTCAAACTCTCAGGCCCAAACAGTCTTACTGCCTCAGCCTCCCAAACTGTTGGGATTACAGGCACGAGCCACCATGCTGGGGTTTTTTTGTTTGATTGTTTTTGTTTTCTACCCCTGGCAATCTGTGAGACCTGTGAGATCTGATGATTTATGATAGAATTCTAAACTTCAGAGCCCAAGAGAACCACCACAATTGGTAAGTGGACCCATTTCTCTTTATGGATAAGGAAACTGAGACCACTGAATGAAGAGTGACTTCCTCAGCATCGCATGGCCAGGGAATAGCAAGCCGGGGCTAAAACTTGGCTTTCTGAGTCTTGACAACCCGGTGCTCTCTGCGTTTTCACTAGTTGCTCAGTGTCATCTCAGTTCATGTGCATGTGTGCGCGCACTTGCGCACACACACACACACACACCACTCACACACACAGATACTTGCTTGAGAAATGAGGTATTTTATTGGAATGATATCATCTCTGTGGATTTACCACAAAGCATACCTCATCAGACTCCTCACAGAATAACAATAATAATTCAAGATCTTGCAGTAATGCAGTAGCATGAAAATAAAGTAAAATAATAAAAATTAAAAATTTCAAGATTAGTTTTTGTTTAAAATCCTGTGTTTTTTTGTGGCTTATATGATAGTTGGTTTATCATGTTTATCTCTATCCCAATCATCTCAGCATTTATTTTAGGTCAGATTGTCTTGGGTGAGCTCTGAGATCTGTTCCCTTTCCCAGTCTATCCTTCCTTACCCTGTCAAGGCAGGGAACAGATCTGACACCTTTTTCGTTTGAAGAAAACTTATCAAAATTCATAATTTGTCAGCTAATTAGGAAGAGAGAATTGAGAGTAAGAAAAAAAATAGGAATCATATAATACTAGGTGCCAGTGAATATTTAAGAGGAAGAAGGAAAGACAGAACACTGGGAAATGGTGAATGGCCTTAACTGGAAAAAATTTTTTTCCATTAATGAAGAGAAGGAAGAGAGAGAATTCTTTCCACCCACCAGGCTGGTACTTGGAAATTCCCTCTGCCTGCCCCACCAGGCTGGTTCCCAGGGAGGCCCTTCAGTCCCAGCATGCTGTGGCTAATTGGAAAAATCCGTTGGTACTAGGATTGCCACTCAGAATCTTGATGTTATGCCAATCTCAAGCCCACCAAATATCAGATCAATTATCCCACTAAAAAATAAAATAAAAAGGTAACAGAGCCTCCTTCTGTCTGCTAAGGGACACATACAACCTATCCCAGACATTTAGTTTTCTTGTCCAAAAATCCCTCCTCACTCTGAAGGGGGCTGCCTGGCAATGTCCCCATCTCTCCCAAGGGCCTGTGTTGCCCAAGGATGCCATTCAGAGCAGCTTTGTCATCTTCACATCCCTCCAGAGGCCAAGGAGGGCTTAAGCCAGAGCATTCAGGTTCTTCCTTTCTCTGGGGTATAACTAAGAGTCTCAAAGGGGATAAACATGAGCATGTAGATCCATCTTCAGGACAAGGAGTCTATTTGTTTGGTGTTCTAGGAAACCAACAAGAGGAAATGCATTTCAATCAAGAAAGAAAAAAATAACGTGCCCATCTATGAATGATAGCCAAGCCAGTGGGCAAAGGTGAAAATAGACAGCTAGGGAAGGGACTGGTTGGGCTTCCATGGGAGATGGCTCCTACATGGGTGTATGATTGGAAGGCCAGGTCCCAGTGTGAGAGCTATACAAACAGAATGGTCACTCTGCCATCGACCACAAGTGTCCCTTCAATCAGTCTAAGATTGTGCGTGCAGCACGTCTCATTCTAATTTTGGAAGGCGATAGACGTGAGTCAGCCATGTTGGAGATTAGCCTCATTTACAAACCGTGGATTCCTGGAAAGTGCACATGTGTGCCTGTGCATGTGTGTATATGTACTACCATGTGCCAGTGACAGACCTTATCTTCCTGGGTGCCCCCTGCTACCACACCTATTGCTACAATACCTTGGAATCTGTGCAGTCATATGAGAAACTGTTGGTATTTTTCCCTTTCTCTTGGGCTTTCTGTCTTCCACTCTCTATTTCTCAGGCTGATTTGCCATTCCAGATTTAACTAGACTTGAGATAAGCCCATGAAAATGCATCATCACTTGCCAGAAAAGCTTAAAATACAAATTAGCTATGTAGGATGGTATTAGGACAGTAGTCATGTCACTGTGATTGTCTCTAGGTATGTTTCATGCCAAGATCAAGGTATCTTCCTGGGCTGAGACTGACACTTTCCCATCCCATTTGACCCATTTCAGAAAGATCAAATCTATAACATAGCTTATCATGTCATAACATGATAAAGACCCAGGGATGACCAGACCTGCATTGTGCTGTTACCTTAACTCTGGTTGCTCACTATGTATTGCTCCCATAGGGTCTTCTGGAAAGAAGTTCCATCTTGAAATCATTCAGAACCAACTAGGTAAAGATTCATCTAAAGATGCAGCTTCTTGAACCCATAAAGCATGAAGCCAGAGGTGATATCCTTGAGAAGCATTTTCCAAAGTTCATGGAATGAGCAGACAAAGAAAAACAATGCTTGGCTAAGGAGCTGAAAAGTATTCCAAAGAAAATACGAAGAGTCTGAAGTCTCACTCACCTTTCCTGGACAGCTGCCTTCTTCTGAGATACCCAACTCATTTGCCTGGACTCGTAAGAAAAAGCAGTTTTTAGATACATGCCATTAGCTGGAGAAAGGGAGAAAGGAGATATCACTTTTTAAAAGATAAACCAAGAGATCTGACAGTGCTTTCATAATAATTATTATTAATATTATTTTTTTTTTTTTGAGTTGGAGTCTCACTCTGTCGCCCAGACTGGAGTGCAGTGGCTGCTCCCGGCCACCGCAGCCTCGACCTGCTGGGCTCCGGCGATCCTCCCGCCTCAGCCTTCCAAGTAGCCGGAATTACAGGCATGCGCTACCATGCCCAGCTGATTTTTTGATTTATTGTAGAGATGAGGTCTTGCTGCCCAGGCGGGTCTCGAACCCGCGAGCTCAGGCAATCCACTCACCTCAGCCTCCCAAAGGCGCGGGATTACAGGCTGAGCCACCGAGCCCGGCCATAATTATTTTTTTCTGGGTCAAGGTCTCACTCTGTCACTCAGACTGGAGTGCAGTGGCACAATCACAGCTCACTGCAGTTTTGAACTCCTGGGCTCAAGCAATCCTCCCACCTCAGCCTCCCAAAGTGCTGGGATTACAAGTGTGAGCCATAGCACCTGGCACCCCCAGAGTGTTTTTAACTCAAAATACAATTTCATAAAGAAGTTTATGTTTTAAATTGTCTACCTATAAAATACACTTTTGTGAAATTTTGTTTTCTCTGAATCTTCCTGTTTCCTTCTTGTATAGCCCTAACAAACTTGGATTTTTAAAGTCATTGAAGTAGGAAAGTCATTGAAAAATGTGACAATAACTGGGCTTTGATCAATAATTTATAGGATTCTGGTGTTTTTCAGTAAGTCACCCTATAGAAAGCATGAAGTCATAAAATCAAATAATCATCAAAACCAACCATTGACTTCACTAGTAGAACACTTGAGGCACCAAAAAATAAAGTGATTTGCCTAGAGTTTTAAAGTGACAGAGTCAGGGACTGCGACCCACCATCCTGATGACAAGTTTAAGGCTCTTCTCATCCTCTGGTGACCTAAAAAGGAAGCATTTTGAAATTATGCCCCCCCAAAAGCAATGTTTTTTAATCACTGTAAATCCACAGGTTTTCACAATAAATTGGGTGGAAGGCAAGGGAGGAGCCAAAGGGCAGTGTGACTTAATAGGGGAAGAGAACCACTTAGTTGTTCTTAATATTGAGAGCTATTCTGATGCCATCAGGGGCTTAAGAGGGACAAGTATGCTGGAGTTTGGAGTTTTACTTTCCATGACTAGACAAGGACTGCATATTTCTTTTTCTTTCTTTCTTTGTTTTGCTTTGTTTGAGACAGGGTCTTACTCCGTTGCCCAGGCTGGAGTGCAGTGGCTCGATCCTGGCTCATGGCAGCCTCAACCTCCTGAGCTCAGGTGGCCCCTCTGCCTCAGTCTAACTAGTAGCTGGAACTACACCAGGCCCAGTTAATTTTTTGGTTTTTTGAGAGGAAGTCTCACTATGTTTCCCAAGTTGGTCTCGAACTCCTGGACTCAAGAAATTATCCTGCCTCAGCCTCCCAAAGTGCTGGGATTATAGGCATGAGCCACTGTGCCAGGCTAGGACTGAGTATTTAAGGTGGAAAACGGGAAGAGGAGTTGCTTCACTCAGAGTCAGTGATATTGCATCAACCAATCCCTGCCATTCTGCAGTTTCCTTGTGCATCTGCCTGGACTCACAGGGTGTTTCCTGCTAAACCTGAGTGTCTCCTCCAAGCCACATCAGCCCCTCAAATTATTTCCTTCTGGGCCTCCCCCAGAAATAAATTCTTGCTAGAAATTATAAAAGACCAGCTCCTCCAAACTGAGAAACTCTCTGGCTGCCACAGAAGCCCAAGGCACTTGGCAGGTAAGATCATTCACTTTAATCTTTCCTGGTTTCTGCAAAGTTGATGATGAAATTTCTGAAAGTTTTCAGAAAACTTAGTATCAGATTCGGACTAGTATTTGTCAGGCATTTTCTGGTACCAACTTTGGCTACCATCATGGCAAATCACCCTTATTAGGTGTAAGAGAGAATGTGATAAAATCCACTGTGGAGCAAGAAGACTTTTCTGTGCCTGAAAACTGAGACACAGAATCATAGACTCTTAGTGCTGAAAGGTACCATAGACCCCTCTTATCCAACCTGTTTAAGAACTGAGGCCTAAGAGATACCGTGTGTTCAGGGTCCTACAGGAATTCTGGGAAAAATAGTAACAGAATGGTGCTCTGTGTGCTGTTCTAGAGACTGGTGTGATATAATATGGCTTCTTCACTGTAATAGAGATTGTGCAGTATTTTAAGTGTTTCCTAAACCAGGGTTCTCAGGTCTTCATTTCATTCCAGCATCTCACGCCTGCTATCTGCAGCAGATCTGAACATCTAGTTCACCCTGCATGTCTAGGCCCAGGAGTCTTAAATGCCCTGTGGACACCTGGCTCTTGATCATGTGTATGAACTGCAGCAGTACCAGGTGGGCTTCATTTGGGAAGAATGGAGTGGTCGGATCATAGTTGCCTTTTATGCAAACCCTTTGTCTAAGGAAGAAGATTCCTTGATAAGAGCTTTCTCCTCTTCATTCTCCTGATCCTGGAGCTGCTCAAAAGATCCAACAGGGTACTCTTGTGGGTGATGGGGTATTTGTTGGCTTTCCTGTTGGCTTATCCTGCCATGTTCCACAGAGTACTTGCCAGTCATGGCAAGGAATCCCGTTGATTTCTTACCTTTTTGAGTTTTCCTCCAGTCTCCTTGGGGACTGCTCAGCGAGTTTGAGAGCTAAACTCTGGAAGGCCTTGGTAGTCAGAGTGTGGTCTGCAGATGCATTGGCATCACTCAGAGCTTAGTAAAAGTGCAGACCCTTGGGGCCCTTCCTTGACTTTCTGAGTCAGAATCTTCATTGAGCAAAATCTCTCTGTGATTAGGAGGCATATTGAAATGTGAGAGGCCTGCTAAGAGACCATCCCCACTCTCTCCCTCTGCAACCTCCAGGAGTTTTCATTCACTCAGCATGTACCCAACACCTATTATGTACTAACATTTTGCTTAGGCATTGGAAAAACAAAAAAATAAGACATAGCCCTTGAGGAGTTCATGGTCTGATAGGGGAAATGGACAAGAAAATAGTAATATGAGATATGAGTAAAATACTGTGGGAAGACAGAAAAAGGAATGATCTAATTTTGCCTGGAGAAATCTGATAAACTTCACAGAAGAGGTGGCATTTAGCCTGGTGAAGGATGTATAGAAGTTTATCAGGCAGAGGGAGCTGGTTTTCTATTTTGTAAGATGAAAATGTTCTAGAGACCTGTTGTACAATAACGTGAACAAGTTAACATCACTGTATTGTACAGCTTAAATAGTTAGGATGGTAAGTTTTATGCTATGTGCTTTTTACCACAATTTTTTTTAAGTCAATGATAGCTTTTACTCCAAAGCCATCATATTTGTTTGTCTGAAAGGCAGATTTCTGCTGACTCAATGAACCCTGCAGTGAGTCTCTTGGAGTCACAGAAAAAAGTGGTAGAGGAAGAGGAAGGTCACAGAATAATCTTTTCCTACTTGAGGCCATACAAGTGTATGGACAGGAACCCACTGAGCAGTCGAGTTGTTTGAGCACTCTTGGGGTTGTGGGGGGGAAGTAGAGAGAACTGTGGCCCAAGGGGTACTCATCATATCTTACCTTTTTTCTAGAGTTAGCTTACAAAAGTACATTCAACGAGGTAAAAATTATTGGGGAGAACCACAAAATGATAGAGGGGGAAATTGGGGGATGTGAAAGAGGCTGAAATTACTTGGTCCAGACACACAGTTTTCCTCTTCTGGTTTGGCCTAATCCAAAGGGAGATTATTCGAAAAGGGTCTGCCAGAGCGGCTGGGTGGTCTCTCAGGTAAAGCACTAGAACTACGATTTCTCTCAGGAAACTTTGGGGCAACTTGGAGGGGGCAGCCAATCCGAAGTTGTTCTCCCTGTGTTTCTGGAGTCCAACCAGCAAATACCATGCTGAGGAGAGAACCCATGCCTTCTTGTGAAAGCTGAGAAACCTGTCAAGACCATGGTCTAAATATGCAATCACCCTATCTGCACACTGTGGGCGCCTCCTTGGGATGGAGCCAGAATCTCCCTCAAAAATATTTTGGGTTTACTCCACCAAGCCCAATGAAGCCCCTCATCAGAAAACAAAGCTGCACGAATTTCAGTATGAGATTTAGGTTCAGAGTTAAAGCTCACAATGAAGGGATTATTCTAAGAGTTGGAATCTCTCCAGGCAGCCCGAGACACAGCTGTGGGCTCAGGGGAGCTCTGGGCCCTGTCACAACTTTCCTTCATGCTTTCCAATGAAGCTCCTTGAGGAAGGGTAAACTCCCTGCCAGTTTCTGAAGGGAGGAGCTGAGTGTCTGCCTCTCGGGCACTCTCCCCTGGTGCTGGGCCAGAGGAGACTGGATCCATCCTGGGGGGGAAGGAGGGAGGGAACTTCCACAGCATGTACTAGACTTGGTAACGTATGACGCATGTCTCACAGTAGTGACAAGACAGGTACAGGATCTCAGGCTCACAGGCTGTCGGGGAAGAATCAGACTTCCTGGATCACTTGGTCCCACTCCCTCCCTCAGCAAGCCAAGGACTCAGAGATGTGAAGTTACCTGCCCAAGGTCATAGAGCTAGTAGGAACAAACGCTGAACTACAACTCAGGGCCTCAGACCTTGCAGGCTGAGTTCTTTCTCTTCCACTACTACCTCTTTCCATCTCTCCCAGTACCTAGTATAGGACTGTGTATGTGGTAGATCCTTAATTAGCCAATGTGATTTTCCCTTCCCTGTTCCAATGTTAGGGTGTCTGGTGTTCCTTGGGCTTTCTCTGCTTTCTGTGACTCAGACTTTCCCACTGGGGCTCTAGACAGGCTCACAGCATGATCCCGGGTGTCATTTCAGTGATGAAGGTCCTTCTCCATCTCTCAGCCCTCCTGATTTCCCTGCTCTTGCTCCAGGCTGCAACAGCTGCCATAAGAGGTAAGTGTCTCCTTGCATTGGTTTCCTGGGTCTGCCGAAACAAAGCCCCACAAACTGGGTGACTTAAAGCGACAGAAATTTATTCTCTCTCAGTCCAGAAAACTAGAATTCAAAATCAAGGTGTTGATAGGACCATGCTCCCTCTGAAGGTTCTAGAGTCCTTCCTTGGCTCTTCCAGCGTCTGGTGGTGCCCAGCATCCTTGGTATTCCTTGGAGTGCAGCAACATCTTCCCAATCTCTACCTCCATCTCTGTCCAGTCTTCATATGGACCGCTTCTCTGTGTGTCCTCTTCTCTTCTTATAAAACTCCCAACCGGGTTCGTGACCCGCCTGGGCAACTTGGCGAGACCTCGTCCCTACAATGAATCAAAAAACTTAGCCGGGTGTGGTAGCGCGCACCTGTAGTTCCAGCTCCTCGGAAGGCTGAGGTGGAAGGATCGCCGGAGCCCAGCGGGTCGAGGCTGCGGTGGCCGGGAGTGGCCACTGCACTCCTATCTGGGTGACGGAGTGAGACTCCAACTCAAAAAAAGCCAAATAACTCCCAACCATTGGATTTAAGATCCACCCTAATCCAGTATGACCTCAATTTAATTTATTACATCTACAAAGACCCTATTTCCAAATAAGATCACATTCTGAGGTTGTATGTGGATGTGAATTTTGGTGGGGGACACTATTTAACCCACTACAGTTTCCTTGTTCAAAGAATGTGCCTGCCCCCCTCACCATACTCCAGATCCCAACACAAGTGAAAACAAGGAATCCCACCTGTACTCTTATGCCATCCCCTCCCCTACTTCAGGGTCCTGATGATCAGGGAGCTCTTTGGTGGACTTGCTTAAAGGCTTCTGGGACCATCTCACCAGGAGCCAGAAAAGTCCCCACAACCCAGTAGCCCAAGCTAACCTGAGTGGTCACATTCCTTCTTACTCCCTTCCCTGGGTATTCTAGTGGGACCCCGAAGAGCAATTTTGACATCTTATTGAAGATCCAAGACTACTCTCCCACTCTGTGCTTCTGTCCCTTAAAGAATTTGTGAAAGTTTCCTAGTTCTGATTTCCTGCCTGCTCAGATTTGAGGGATGGGAGTAATGGCTGAGAAAGAGAGAAAAAGACTCAGAGGACGTCCCAAAGGTATAGTGTCTGATACCCTGCTTCTTGCTCTTCTACCCCACCCCAAGCATCATGTACCACTAGGACTGCTGCCATCACTGATGCTGTGAGTCAGGTCAAGGTCCAGGTCGACAAGGCCTTCCTGGATTCCCGAACCAGGTACCTCTCTCTCCCTCTCTCCCTCTCTCTCTCTCTCTCTCTTCTCTCTCTC
>NW_007251419.1:0-68841 GCF_000164805.1 Carlito syrichta | reverse complement strand
TCTCTCTCTCACACACACACACACACACACACACACACACACACACACACACACACTTCCCTCCGCAGGCTTCCTGTTAATGGCAAGCCCATCTAGGCCAACCCCAACAAGCCCATGAGCCCAAGCAATGACAAAACTCACCCGCCTCCCAAGTATGAGGCAAGTAGGAGCAGTAGCCCACAACTCCTCAAATCCTCAGCCTGTAAGGAACCTGGAAGAGGACACCTCATCTAATCCTGGGAGGACTTTCTTCCATGTGGCCCAGTATTTCCTTGGGTCAAGGATTCCAAAGTCTCAGAAAGCCTCTAGGTAAAAGTTCTTTATTAACTGACTTGGGTCAGGTTCACTGGAAGCAGAACCTAGGACCTGGATGCACGTGCAGGTGACGTATTAGGGGACTCAGTCATGGAACAAAGGAAGAAGAAGTAAAGGAAAAAGTTAACAAGGCTGAGGTTTCCAGTCTAGTCTCAGCCTGACCCCGCAGGGAGACCTGGAGAAGTTGCACCTCAGAGCCTGTCTCACTTGGAGCAAGGAAGCAGAGTACCCACACTAGTCCCACATTATGTGTCCACATCAGTCAGATGTCGAAGCACGCCTCCAGCCAGGCCTCTCCAATGGCTCAGACACATGTGCCCAGCAAGGTTACAGGGGTGTGCCTTCACAGCAGATGCAGTGAGGAGAGGAGCTGGGTGCCCACCCGCAGAATCAACGACCCTCCAACCGTGTTCAGGGACAGCCTGAGTGCCTGCCCTGGGAAATCCACACTCTAGAGAGAGAGGAGACCGGAAAATAGGGGAGCCATCATATTGACCAGAAAATAATCCTTTTCTTTCTTCTTACCATCCCTTAACACTAGACCTGGGCCTCTACTCCTCCTTGGTCCTTAAAGGGACTCTCAAGCCATCCCATAACTCTTTTGGTGACTTTTAGATGATAAGATGTGCTCTTGTCTCTCCTAGTCCCCAGAACAGTATCATTTCAGAAATGAAAATGTCAGCATAAGAAGACAAAGCCCAGAGTTTCTCTCTTCCATCAGTTGAGAACTGCTTGAGGCCGAAGTCAGAGAAGAGAGCATAGGACTCCCTGGACTGCTCCTCCCCATGCCTGGGTTTCTGCTCCTTAGGGGTTAATCTGGGGAAGGGGAGAGCTAAAGGGTGGCAAGTCTAACTGCCCAGGACAGCTCAGTGCTTCTGGGGGGTTAGAAACTCTCTTTCTCCTCGGGTACTTTTTTGGTCTCTCAGAGAGATTCTGCTGCCAACTCCATGACCTGAAAAGTTCTCTGGCCAGAGGCATCCAGCTCATTCCCTCACCCTCCCCACCCTCTCTTAGGCCAGGTCCCTTTTAAGCAGGCTTCTGAAGATTAACAGCTTCTCCCAGCTGCTGGAGGCTGTGTGGATTCCATGCTTAGGGCTGCCTTGCCTCTCTCACTGGTGTCAGACATACAGTGCAGGTTGCCACTTCTTCCAGTCAGGATCTTCAGACAGGTGCCAAACACCAGCCAAGACTCCAGGGCACACAGTCAAGCCCTCCTCTTAAGGCCTTTCTCTTTAGAACTAAACTGGTGAAGAAATAGCCCCATGGTGGTGGAAGTGAAGTGCCTAGTATTCCAGAAACTATCTCCAAAGGAAAATTCTCCCTCCCCTCTCAACTTCAATCCTTTTGCAGACTCAAGGTGGGGGACAGGATAAAAGTCACAGAATTAGTGTTCATCCACCTCCTTTGCAAGTCCTTCAAAGGGCAACCAGCACCCAGCACTGGAATGTAAGGATATCCCTCCCCACTGGTGAGTTCTTGAACTTTGGAGCCTCAGAGAGACATAATGAGTCAAATTGAATCATTCTATCACACAAGTACACAAACAATCCAGTGACTCAAGTTTGATTTATCAGTGCTTGACTTAGTAAGGATATAAGCTATAAATGTGGTGCTAATAAAACACAACAGTGGTGATAAGCATTTAAGAAATGAAAATCCTAGCTGGGCGTGGTGGCTCACACCTATAATTCCAGCACTTTGGGAGCCCACGGGTTTGAAACCAGCCTGGGCAACTTGATGAGATCTCCTCTCTACAATAAATCAAAAAATTAGCCAGGCGTGGTGGCACATGCCTGTAGTTCCAGCTACTTGGAAGGCTGAGGTGGAAGAATCGCCTGAGCCCAGCAGGTCGAGGCTATGGTGGCCATGAGCGGGCCACTGCACTCCAGCCTGGGCGACAGAGTGAGACTCCAACTCAAAAAAAAAAAAAGATCACTACAGCAGTCAAGTGTAGAACAGATGGGAGGGGACAGGAATGGAGGCAGAACCCAGTTAGGCTGTACAGCCGTCCAGAGGGGAGAGGACAGTGGCTAAGACCGAGATGGAGACTGTGGAGATGGCAAAGCATTCCTTCAAAGACTCACCTGCCCCCGCAGAGGCAAAGCAGTTGAGTCCCCAGTGAATCCATGTTCAGGCAGGGCAATTATGCAGACCCCAGGATGCAGGGCGGGGGAAGGAGTACCTAGAACTTCTCGTGGGACACTTCAGGGTAAGCCCTGAGAGATCCAGCCACTATCCTCTGTTCATGGGATGAGGGGCTCTAAAACTCTGCACCAGCCCCTCTGGGACCTGGCTAGTGATGATGATGTTGACACGTGTGCGTGTGCGCTCTGTGCAGACTCAGCTTTAGGTGCCTTGCATTCACTTTCCCCCAAAATCTTATGCAGGACTAAATCGAACTATGCAGAAAAGTCAAAACTGATCACATAGCATGGTTCAACCTAAGGTTACTATCATTATCCTGAAAAGAAAACTGGATACAAAGAGGCTAAATAACTTCCTCAAAGGCATACTACTAGAACGTGGCAGTCATGGCCAGGCGCAGTGGCTTATGTCTGTAATCCCAGCACTCTGAAAGGCCAAGGTAGGGGGATCTTTGGGGCCAGGAGTTTGAGACCAGCTTGGGCAACACAACAAAGCCCCATCTCTACAAAAAAAAAAAATTAACTGGGCATGGTGGTGCATGCCTGCAATCACAGTTACTCAGGAGGCTAAAGTGGGAAGCTTGCTTGAGTCCAGGAATTCAAGGCTGCAGTGAACTATGACGGTGCCACTGCACTCCAGCTTGGGCAACAGAGTGTGACCCAGATTCAAAAAATATATAAAAAGTAAAAATAAAATAGAATGTGACAGTCAGGAGTCAATCACATCCAGTCTACTCCAAAGTTCATACATAAGTCTCCGATGTCAGAAAAGTATGATTCCCAGCTCATAGATGAGGGGCAGGTCACTCAGACATCATATAATTAAACCAATCCTGGTGGACCCAGATTCACACCTGGGTCCATCTGGTTCCAGACCCACACTCTAAGTCAGCACTGTGCAGCAGAACTTTCTGCAATGATGAAATGCTCTGCATCTGCACCGCCCAATAGAGTAGCTGCTAACCACATGTGGCTATTGGATGCTTGAGACGTGGTAGTTCAACTAAGAAACCAAATCTTTTATTTTTTAATTTTTAAGAATTTCAATTTAAATAGCCACATGTGGCTAGTGGCTGCCATATTGGACAGTGCAGTAGCCTGCATTACTGGGCCATGCTGTCTCTTGAAGCAGCAGCAAAAAGACAGTGTGGGGTCTTGCTTGGGTTCTTTTTTATTGAAGTTGTGGGGAGATTGGAAGGGAGCAGGCCTGGTGACTTGAGCCAGTCATCACAGTCCTTTTTGTGCCTGCCTTGCTCACCTGTGTAGCCCCCTCATTCTTTAAATAGAGCCAGTGTGATGTGGACATTACAGCCAGTGAATTGTACACAAAAAGAGCAGAGATGCCTTTTGTGAGAATCTGAGCCATTTCTAATATTTCAGAGTCTTAGTGCTATAGAGATCATCTCATAGACCCCCCCTCATCTCACACATGCGGAAACTGAGGCACAGCAAAGGGGTAGAGGGTTTTCAAGGAGGGACGTTTTGACACCACCTTGTCCTTGGTCATCCCTGTGTTGTCATGAACTTCTGAGCAGAAGCGTTTTATTTATTTTTTCTCATTTCACACATGGAAAATTAAGGAATTTAAAAGGCTGAACATCTTCCCAGCTGTATAGCAATAGGCTGGATACTTCAGGCCACATTTAAACACACTCCACACTAGTTCTAGAGCCAGCCTGAGGCTTATCTAGGGAGAAGCATCTTTTCCCTAGAATTCTCAGTCCACAGGACTCAATGACATGCCAGTTACATCAGGGGGTTCCTCGCGTCTGAACCAGGAATTCCCGGGACTGTGTCTTTGAGGTTCCCCAATTGGTTCTGACGTGGCCAGCCCTGCAGCAACCCTCTGAATTGAATTCAGGAGCTGTCTTTTACGTCCCTCCACCTGCCTTCTCTCAGAAGCAGACCTAATGAAGCTTCATGACCACAGAGAGTTTCCAGAGGTGTTTGAAGAGAAATGAAGAAAATATCCTGGGAGCACGGAAGTGTTCATCTTCTATGTGCTCCCTACACCTCCATGGTTTCTCCCTGCACACACACTACCTTCCACCCCTCTGGTGGGCCCTGACCCTTTCCTACAGGGGCCAGCCCATGATTCTCTGTCACTCTCCACTGTAGGCTGAAAACCGCCATGAGCTCTGAGACTCCCACCCCCCGACAGCTCTCAGAGTACCTGAAGCATGCCAAAGGCCGGACGCGCACAGCCATCCGCAACGGGCAGGTGTGGGAGGAGTCCTTGAAGAGACTGAGGCAGAAGGCGTCCTTGATCAACATCACAGGTACAGAAAACCCACTGGCTCTCTGATAGCAGGAAGGGATCATCTCCTCACAGGAGAGAGCAGAGGCCACCCAAAGCTGCACCTCCTGTCTGCTCAGGAAGCACAGCTGACTCTCCCTTCTTAGAACCATAGACTAGACGGGTAGAACACGGAGGGGGTTAGGGGACAGTTAAGGCAATGTTCTTTTTGCAGAGGAAGGAACGCAGACCTAGCCAGGTCACATTGCCAACTCCGAATGAGGGAACATTGGTGTTCTTTGTATAATGCCATGCCCAGAGGAAGTGCTAAAGTCAATAAACCTGGGCTCCCTGTCCCAAACCACAGTGTCACTCATTTCCTCTAGTAGAGGGAATGTTTGAGCCACTTGTGTTAGGGGAATTTACTAGGATTATGTTGCAGGAGATGAAATGTCCATCTTGTTCTGGGTAACACAGCGGAAACAATGAACTTAACTGGTGGCTTGGTCATGACTTCTTCCAACCCCTCTAACCCCACCTGCAACCAAATGCCACAGCTCATGGAGGGTCATGAGGAAGGGATTCGGTCCTGACAGGAGGAAGAGGCTGCAGGTTCTCCATGGAAAACATCAAGTGAGGGAGGATACCTGGTCTAGGACTTGGACAAATTCCAAGGCTCCAAAAGAAGGAAACTGGAACACGATAGGGAGAAGTAGGGAGCACTTTGGATTCTAAAATTCAAAGGTGCTGAGGGCTGAAGCCCAACCCTGCCAACTTTCACAACTCTTCCCCAAAAGAGGCCCCCATAGAGCTAGATTCCTTCATCTCCCTTTCCTCGCAGACACCAGGATGGCTGAGAGGCTGCTTTCAGAAGATGACAGCTTTTCTCCGCTCTGTCCACACCAAACTCTCTGATGTCTAAAGCCCCTACTCTGCTAGTTATCCTAAGACCACTTTGCCCCTCACTTAAAAATTACCTGTCCCAGGTTGGGCGTGGTGACTCATGCCTACAATCCCAACACTCTGAGAGGCCAAGACGGAAGAGTGCTTGAGCCCAGGAGTTCGAGATCAGCCTAGGCAGCATAGCAAGCCCTCACCTCCACAAAAAAATCAAAAAATTAACTGGGCATGGTGGTGCGTGCCTGTAGTCCCAGCTACTCAGGAGGCTGAAGTGAAAGGATCACCTGAGGCCAGGAGGTCGAGGCTGTGGTGAGTCATGATCATGCCACTGCACTCTAGCCTGGGTAACAGAGTGAGACTTCAACTCAAAAAATAAAATAAAATTACCTGTCCCTTACCAACATCTTTCCTAGCGGTACTCCTGCTTGCTTGGTACTTTAGATGTCAGTGAAGTTTTATAAGAAAAGCCATCTTATCTAACTAACTCATACTAACATATGCTTAACCTCCCAGGGGTATTTTCATTCTAAAACAAAGACTTGTTGATTCATACCAATCTTTACCTGGTCGACAAGGGATTGCTAGTAATCTAAGGACATTCCCAGTTACTCACTCTCTTGTGTCTCTTGGGCACCATGGGTTTCAGTTTCTTCTCTGTAAAATGGGAATAAAAATTCTTACCTTAATAAGTTCTCAGGATTAAATAAGAAACCATCTGAGAAATGCTTACTTAGATCTTGGAATGTTTCCCAAAACATGTAAGTTCATCCCTGATTTCCATGTCCTGCCTCCCACTCGTGCCTCTGAACGGAGAAATAACTCAGTCCTTTGGGGGGGGTCCCTTCAGTTTCAGACCCCAGCCTGGACTTGACTTCGCTTTCTCAGGAAGTAGGCTGTGGTACCCCTGCTCCCGTGGTGAAATGCGACCTGAACAGCCCTTACCGCACCATTACAGGAGAATGTAACAACAGGTGACCCAGCATGGGTGGGTGTGGGGGACAGCGCCTCCCTGCCTCGCCCTCACCACGCCCCGCCTACCTGCCCCACCCCTCCAGTGGCTTTGCCCCCTGGGCGTTCCAGGCTGACCCCCCACTGCCTTGGCCTTCTGGGCTTGCTCCCCAACCTCCCCACCTCCTGCAGATCCCCTGTATCTCACCGGAAGCAGCACTTTCCCCAGGGCGGAGGAGCCCTGCGCCTCCAGCGGGTGGGGGCAGGCCAGAAACCCCGCGTTTGAGAGGCACCTCCTCCGAGCCCCCTTTCCCTCGGGCAGAGGCTCCCGGTCTTCCCCCCATGGGGTCCTGTGTGTTGGAGCCCCTGAGGCTGACGGCGGGTCGTGCTGGTTTCAGGGGGAAGCCCGCGCTAGGCGCCGCCAACAGGGCCCTGGCGCGCTGGCTGCCCGCTGAGTATGAGGACGGGCTCTCCCTGCCCTTCGGGTGGACGCCGGGGAAGACGCGGAACGGCTTCCCTCTCCCGCTGGTGAGGGCGGGCCTGGGGTGGGGGTGGGGGTGAAGGATGGGAATCAGAGGGGAAGGGATGCACTCCCCAAAGGCACACAGAAAGGAGCAGGAAGACTCGGGTGGGCGGATGGAGGATGCGCCATGGAGAGATGGAGATTCGGACTTGCTTCCTGGAGGTGTTCCCCAAAGTGCCAGCAGAGGGCAGCAGAGCTCGGAGCCCGGCGCGCAACCACGTGGTGGTCACGTCCCAGCTGCCACAAGCCAGATACCCTGGGGTCTCCTAGGCAGATGGCCTCCCTGCCCCATCCTGCTCGCGCTTACCCCTGCCCCAGCCCCTGGCGTGCATCAGCTGTTGTTTGCCTGGAGGCCCTATCCGTTGGCCTCATCGGAGCTGGCAGCCCCTACCCAGTGGCCTTCTCCCATCCCCGGACACCTGGCACCTCTATGGCCCACACTTCCGAGGTGGCCTGTCTTTGTTTTCCCTCTTCGTAGTGGAAAAGGAGCTGTCCTTGCAAGTCACCAAGTCATACAGTCCTGGATTCAGTCCTATCCCTGCCCCTTTGTTAGCTTCAGGACCTTAGAGAACTGACTTCACCTCTCCAGAATTCAGTCTCCCCCTCTACAGAATGGTGTAATGACACCCACCTCACCAGCTCCTCAGGAGGATTAAATGTGCCTGTTGCATCATAGGTACTTAATAAGCTGTAGTTGAATCTGAATTCTGAAAGAACTTTTTTCCTCCAATCCGCCCTCCCCTTCTCTCTCCACCTTTAGGCCCGCGAGGTGTCCAACAAGATTGACAGCTATCTGAATGAGGAGGGTGTTTTGGACCAAAACACATCCCTGCTCTTCATGCAGTGGGGTCAAATTGTGGACCACGACCTGGACTTTGCCCCTAACACCGAGATGGGGAGTAGTGAGTACTCCAAAGCCCAGAGTGATGAGGACTGTATCCAGGGAGACAACTGTTTCCCCATCATGGTAGGCCGCTACAGCTGAGTGTCCCTGACAGCCCTTTTCCCAGCCTAAGGCAGCAGACATTCTCAGCTCACCAGCCAGGATCTCTTGGTAGGTCTTGGATGCTGATTTGATGGCTTTGCAAGCCTCAAGTGTCCATTCATTCACTCATCTGTTTATTCAATAAATAGGCATTCACCATCTACTCCCTGCCAGGCAGTGCACTAGGCACTGGGAGCTCAAAAGTGAATGAGACTTTGTTCCTGCTCTCAAGGACAAAAAGGGCCTGTGGAGGAAATAGACAAGTAAATTACTAATGGCAGAATGGGAAAGCTTTGGAGTGGACTGTCCACATCCCTGACCTAGCAACTTGGGTAACCCCTAGGGGCTTATTAGAAATGCAAAAGTCTGGCAGGGCTCGGTAGTTCAGCCTGTAATCCCAGCACTTTGGGAGACAGAGGCGAGTGGATTGCCTGAGCCTGCAGGTTCAAGACCAACTCGGGCAACTTGGCAAGATCTCATATCTACAATAAATCAAAATTAGCAACTGGGCTCGGTGGCTCAGCCTGTAATCCTGCGCCTTTGGAAGGCTTAGGTGAGTGGATTGCCTGAGCCCACGGATTCGAGACTTGCCTGGGCAGCAAGACCTCATCTCTACAATAGATCAAAAAATCAGCCGGGCGTGGTAGTGAATGCCTGTAATTCCAGCTACTTGGAAGGCTGAGGCAGAAGGATCGCCTGAGCCCAGTAAGTCGAGGCTGTGGTGGCCATGAGTGTGCCACTGCACTCCAGCCTGGGCAACAGAGTAAGACTCCAACTCAAAAAAAAAAAAAAGTAAAAGTCTTAAGCCTCACCCCCAGATGTTCAGAAATTGATTCTACATTTTACCAGACCCCAGGGAGAGTCATCTTATTCACAGTGAAGTTTGTGGAACACCATTCTAAGTCATCCTGAAAGATAATTTCAGTTCCCAGAAGGAGTTAAAACTTAGATGAACCAGAGTGAGCAGCAGGGATTTGTGGGAATTTCCAGCACGGAGGGGAGAAACTTGTAGTGCTGCACCTTTTCTTTGTATTCATGGGTTTTACAGTTAGAGTCATTAATTTACCTAAACCACAAATCAAGGCTAGTGCTGTAGTATAAAGAACACAAGCTGTAGGATGAAGCCAATGATCTGAATCCTATGTGTTTCCCTTCCAGTGTGTAAGTTCTTAGGCAAGTTACTTAACTTTACTGAGTCTCAGTTTCCTCACCTGTAAAATGGAGCCAAATTGTCTACCTTACAGGGTTTTCTGAGGACTGAAGTGAGATAAATTGTGTATAATGCCTGACACATGGTAAGCTCAAAATAAATAAGCGGTAGCTGTTGTTGGTAGTAATTATTAACAAACCCTGTCCCGTCTCATGTCCTGCTTTCCTGTTTGGGGATCTCAGGACTCCCTCCCCACCAAAAATTTGGAGGTCTCACTGTAGAGGACTGAAGGATTGCTATCATCTCTCTTGCACAGCAGGATGTAGTGAACTTCTGGATATTACGAGCCCAGGGTGTGTAGCATCAGCAGGAAGTGTCTGGGGTCAGTGTCTGGTCCCAGGGCCCCAGGAGGACACCATCAGCATCTTTGCATCCAGATTTATCCTGGGAAGGTTACTAAGGCCGAGTTGTGCTGTCCCTGCCCAGTTACCTATGCCTAGTCTCTCTGCAGTTTCCGCCCAATGACCCCAAGGTGAAGACTCAAGGGAAGTGCATGCCTTTCTTCCGAGCCGGGTTTGTCTGCCCCACTCCACCCTACCAGTCGCTGGCCCGAGAGCAGATCAACGCTCTGACCTCCTTCCTGGATGCCAGCTTTGTGTACAGCCCAGAGCCAAGCCTGGCCAGCCGCCTCCGCAACCTCAGCAGTCCCTTGGGCCTCATGGCTGTCAACCAGGAGGTCTCAGACCATGGGCTTCCCTACTTGGCCTATGACAGCAAGAAGCCAAGCCCCTGCGAGTTCATCAACACCACTGCCCGTGTGCCCTGCTTCCTGGCAGGTGAGTCTAGGCTGAGACAGAAGGACTGAGGACAGAGGTGTTGTCCAGGGAAGCTTTTCTACTGCTCCCTTCTTGTCAGCTTTCTGGAAAAATGCACACTGAGCCACCACTGCTCCTGGCACTGCTCCAGGACTGGCAGACAGGCCCAGATGAATAAAGCATCTAGAACATGTGTTCGCTGTAAAACAAAATAAAAAGGTCCAGAAAAGCACAAAGAAAATAAAAAGAAGCCGGGCTCGGTGACTCAGCTTGTAATCCCGCGCTTTTGGGAGGCTGAGGTGAGTGGATTGCCTGAGCCCGCGGGTTCGAGACTCGTCTGGGCAACTTGGCGAGACCTCATCTCTACAATAAATCAAAAATCAGCTAGGCATGGTAGCGCGTGCCTGTAGTTCCAGCTACTTGGAAGGCTGAGGCGGAAGGATCGCCGGAGCCCAGCAGGTCGAGGCTGCGGTGGCCGGGAGTGGCCACTGCACTCAGTCTGGGCGACAGAGTGAGACTCCAACTCAAAAAAAAAAAAAAAAAGAAAAGAAAAAGAAAATTCACACAGTCCCATCACCCTCCGATAATCAGTGTTAACATTTTAATGCCTATCTTTCCAGTGCTTTCTCTTTTTCCCTACCCATGTGATAGATCAACTAGTATTTTTTTCTATCACAGATATAGTTCTACATTGTTTTAACATAATTAGGGTCCTACTATAAATAATGCTCTATAACCTGATATCTTCACGTAATATATTCCATGATGTTCTACAGCATGAGTTTTAATGGCTGCCTGGTATTTCATGACATATATTACCATAATTTATTTTTCTCAACCCTATTGGGAAGCAGATAGTTTTTTCTAGTTTTTCTGTGTTTTGTTGCTGTTGTTTAGGTAGTGAGCGTCCTTGTTGATGAACCGTTTTTTTCATTTTTAATACATCTATTAAGATAATTTTCTAGAAGAAGAAATTCTAGATGAAGAGGAATGTGTATTTCTAAGGCTTTCTACAACCTGGCATGACGTTTCCATTCAGTACAATGTGTGCACAACAAAAGCCCTCCCAGTTCTGTTCCCTCCAGGGGCTCAGGCCCTCCCGGTCCTCTCTGTCTCCAGCCTCTGGCGGCTGTGCTTCCTTCAAACGTCCATTTTCCCAGAACAATCCCCCTGGTCACCCTGCCGTGGTAGAAGACCAGTTCATAGGCCAAGATCTCTTGGGAGACCTTTTGGATTTTGTGTTCACATATATCCCATATCAATCCAGACACAAAATCAATCCAGTGCCATCACTGGGACCATCTCCTGATTTTCATAAAATTATGCACTAACACCAAAAATCTGTGAGTATAAGTAGACTTTCCTAAAGATTAGAGGACACAGGGAGAAGTTTTCTTGTGAAACACCTGATCCTTCCCCGTTTAACTGTCTCCCCCTCATTCTTACTCCTCTCTTCCACCCCTCAATAGCCCCATTTCCAGATTCTTTTGCTTTTATTACTCAGAGAAATTTAGCCCTACCCAGGCTTTACTCCCAAAACTGCATTCCAATTACCTATAAGGTTGCTCTGCAAAGTGAAAAGCTCCTCATTTATTGGAACTGCCCTTCTTAGATGGCAGTTGGGTTAAAATTAGCAATATTTTACTATTTGCTGTGTTACTGGTAGCCATTACCACAATTCTGTGTGATAGGCCTTATCCTCATTTTCACAGATAAGGAGACTGGCTCAGAAATGTTAAATAACTTGCCCAAGGTTAACACAGCCTAAAAATGTGCATGGAACTGATATTCAAACCTATGATTCCCCATCCCCTCCCTATCTCTTGACCTGACTTCCCTTAAGTTGGCTGAAGGGAGGGGCTTAGGAGAGGGTCCCAAGGACACCATCATTTCTTTTGTGCAGGTTACTGGGTCTTGGGGCTGCTCAGGGAGAATCCACCTTCCTGCTTTCTGGACTTTCAGGAGATTCCCGAGCCTCAGAGCACATCCTGCTGGCCACTTTACACACCCTGTTTCTCCGTGAGCACAACCGCTTGGCCAGAGAACTGAAGACACTCAACCCTCAGTGGGATGGAGAGAAGCTCTACCAGGAAGTCCGGAAGATCTTGGGAGCCTTCATGCAGGTAGGGAGGCCCACCTGGCTCTGGCTCCAGGCTCTGCCCTCTGCCCAACTGTGCAGCTCCAGGTACCTTCTCTGTTTCCACACCTCCGTCTGCCTCTTCTTCTCTGCTGCTTCTCTCCTGTTGTCTCATTCTTTTAAGCTCCCCTCCCCTTTCGTTTCTTCAGCTTCTCTGCCCCAAAATAAATTCCTAGATTTGGGGTGTTGGAATGTCATTCGTGTTGGTCCCTTCGGTGTGTCTGTCCCAGTGCCATCACTGGGACCATGGGCTCTGTCCCTCCTGGGACTACCACAAAGCAGTGATTTGGGTTATTTTGATTTGATTCTCTTCCTTTTGAATTCTCTGCACCTAAACTGCGTGGCATGGGCACACCTAACTGTTATGGTGGATTGACTGATTAACCCACTAGAAGAGACTAAGAACGGCTGATATGTTGATATCGACCACACACATATTTTTTAAACATTTTATTTTGAAATAATTATAGAATTTGCAAAAAAAAAAAAAATGTACAGGGAGGTCCTGTTCACCTCTCACCCAGCCTCCTCCAGTACTGTCTTACATAACCATGGCACAACTGCAAAACCAGGAAGTTAACATTGATGTGAAACAAAGAGTTTATGGAGATTTCGCCAGTTATCAATGCACTCATCTGTGGCTGTGCGTGTGTGTGTACGCACGCCTAGCTCTGTGCAGTTGTATCACATGTGTAGCTTCATGTACCCACCACCACAATAAAGATACATAACTGTGTCATCACCATAAGACTTCCCCAGGCTGTCTCTTCATACCATACTCACCCTTACCCTTATATCCGAAACCCATGGCAACCACTAATCTGTTCTCCATCTCTATAATTATGTGCTTATACAAATGTTATATAAATGGAATTACACAGTATGCATCATTTTGGGATGGACTTTTTTCATTAAACATGATATATTTGACATTCATCCAAGTTGTTGCACATATCAATCGTTTATTCTTCTTGTCACTGAATAGTATTCCATGGTGTGGATGAACCACAGTTTGTTTAACCATTCAATTATTTAAGGACATTGGGATAGTTTCCAGTTTGGGACTATTATGAACAAAGCTGCTAGAAATATCCATATATGTCTGCATGACGATACATTTTTATTTCTTCAGGATATATACTTAAGGGTGAGTTCTTTTTTAGAGTTTGGGGTCTTTTTTTTTAATTTTGTTTCTGTATTTGTTCTTGTTTTTGAGTCAGGGTCTCACTCTTTCACCCAGGCTGGAGTGCAGTGGCATGATGATGGCTCACTGCACCCTCAACCTCCTGGGCTCAGGCAGTCTTTCCATCTCAGACTCCTGTGTAGCAGGCATGAGCCACCACACCCAGATCATTTTTAAAATTTTTTTGTTGAGACAAGGTCTCACTATGTTGCCTACACTTGTCTTGAACTCCTGGGCTCAAGCAGTCCTCTTCCTCTGGCCTCCCAAATTGTTGGGATTATACTGGACCCTCGTTTTTAGTTTTAGAAGCAGCTGCCAAACCATGTTCTAAAGTTGTGCTTGTGGTGTCAAGTCTCAGAATTCTTTTCCTAGTTACCATGTTACATTTCCACCAGCAGTGTATGCATGATCCATTTCTCAGCATCCTCATGGTGGCATCACTATTCTTAATCTTTTCTGATACATGTGTAGTAATACCTCATTGTGGTTTGAACTTACATTTCTCTAATGGCTAGTGATGTGAAACATCTTTCTAGGTACTCATTTGCAATCTGTGTATCCTCTTCAATAAAATACCTGTTCAGCCTGTAATCCCAGACTTTGGGAGGCAGAGGTGGAAGAATTGCCTGAGTCCAGGGGTTCAAGACCAGCATGGGCAGCTTGGTGAAACCTCATCTCTACAATACATCGGAAAATTAGCCAGGTGTGGTGGTACATGCCTGTAGTTCCAGCTGCTCAGAAGTCTTTGTCAAAAGGATTGCTGAGTCCAGCAGGTCACAGCTGTAGTGGCTGAGATTGTGTGACTGCACTGTAGCCTAGGTGACAGAGACTCCAACTAAAAAAACAAATAATCAACAGCAAAAAGAAAACTCTGTTCATATAGCATGCCTATTTTCCAGCTGGACTATTTGTCTATTAATGTTGAGTTTCAAGAGTTATTTATGTATTATAGACACAAGTCCTTTGTCAGATATGTGATTTGCTGATATTTTCTCCCTGTTTATACTTTTTTTATTCTCTTAAAAGGAGGATGGAAACAGCAGAGCAAACGCTTTTAATTTTAATAAGGTCCTTTTTAACAATTTTCCTTTCACAGGTTATGCTTGTGGTGTTAAGTCTCAGGATTCTTTTCCTACTCCTGCACCCCAAAGACTTTCTCCTGTTTTTTCTTTTTAGAAGTTTTATGTTTTACATTTAAGTCCATGAGGCTTTTGGGTTAATTTTGTATAAAGTGTGAGGTGTAGGTCGAGATTTTTTTTTTCCTGTGGATATCTCATTGCTCCAGCACCACTTATTGAAAAGTCTGTTCCTTCTCCATTGAATTGCTTTTGTTCCCTTGTCAAAAATTATTTGGTCATATTTATATGGATCTATTTCTGGGTTGTCTAATTCTATTCCATTAACCTATATGTCTATTCCTCTAAGAAGATGGAAAAGACCAGGATCTGATGCTCAGCCTGTAATCCCAGCACTTTGGGAGGCCAAGGCAAGTGAATTGCCTGAGCCAGTGGGTTCAAGACTAGCCTGGACAACTTGGCGAGATCTCGTGTCTACAATAAATCAAAAAGTAGCCAGGCATGGTAGCATGTGCCTGTAGTTCCGGCTACTTGGAAGACTGAGGTGGAAGACTCTCCAGCATCCAGCAGGTCAACCCTGGGGGGCCATGAGTGTGCCACTGCACTCCAGTCTGGGCAACAGAGTGAGACTCCAACTTGGAAAAAAAAAAAAGATGATGAAAAAAATTGACACCACAGTATTCAATTACTGTATCTATATAGTAAGGTTTAGCACATCTTATTTTTCAAAATTGTCTTGGCTATTCTAGGGTCTTTCCCTTTACACACACACACACACACACACACACACACTGGAGGGTGGGGAGAGACAGAGAGAGAGAGAGAGAGAGAGAAGGTGGGTGTGTGTTGGGGTCTCACTCTGTCACCCAAGCTAGAGTGCAGTGGCATGATTGTGACTCACCCCAGCCTCGACCTCCTGGGCTCAGAAGATCCTTCTGCCTCATCCTCCTGAGAAGCTGGGACTACAGGCATGCACCACCATGCCCAGTTAATTTTTTTATTTTTTGTAGAGATGAAGTCTCAAGTTGGTCTCAAACTCCTGGGCTCAAGCAATCCTCTCACCTTGGCCTCCCAAAGTGCTGGGATTATAGAGGTGAACCATCACGGCTGGCCTCCATACATATTTTAATATAAGTTTGTGTATGTCTACAAAAAATCTTTCTGAAATTTTAATAGAAACCACATGAAAACTATAGATCAATTTAGGGAGATTGACATCTTTACAATGTTGAATTTTCCAACCTAGAAACACAGTATGCCTCTCCAATCTTTAAGTTTTTCTTTTATTTCTTTAATCAGTATTTTGTAATTTTTATCATATAACTACTGAACACATTTCGTTAGATTTATAGCTGAATACTTCATTTTCTTTGGAGGAATTGTAAATAGCATTACAGTTTTTCATTTCAATATAGATAAATAGATGATAGATATAGATATAGATAGATAGATGCAGATTTATGGCATATCACAATCTATTGGTGTTGGTGTTTTATCACTCCAGGTAAAGTGTAGAAAACTTACTTCCTTTAGGTTCCTTTACCTTCCCCACCTTTAAAATATAATTGTCTGAAGTATTTCCTCTACATACATTTTATATTACGTCAGATGGTGCTTCAACTGTATGATATGATTAAAGAAATTCACAAAATAAGAAAATAATTTATATTTACTTCTATTTTTACCAGTCACATTGTTCTTCTTTCTCTTCAAGGGTCCCAGTCTTCTTTAGTTGTCATTTTCTCTGTGTTTAGAGAGTGTTCTTTAGCTATTCTTTAAGGATAGGTCAGCTAGCAACAGGTTCTTAGTTTTTCTTTATCTGAGGATGTCTTTATTTCCCCTTTATTCTTGAAGAATCGTTTTACCAAATACTAGATTCAGGATTGGCAATTCTTTCCGTTCAGCATCTAGCCTCCAAGGTTTCAGATGAGACATTCACCATTATTTGAATTTGTTCCTTTAGAAGTAATGTGTCATTTCTCTTTGACTGTTTTTAAAACTTTTTCTTTATTCCTAATTTTCAGAAATTTAAGTATGATGTGTCTTGGAGTGAATATCTTTGTGTTTATCTTGTCTGGGATTCATTCAGCTTCTCGAATCTATCTTTCATCTATTTTAAGAAATTTTCAGGTATTATTTCTTGAAATACTTTTCCTGTTTCACTCCCTTTCTACAAGGGGGGGACCCCCAAAGCCAGGAATTTATTTATTTTAAAAATTGTATATTTACTCTCATATGTTTAAACTTCAGTCTCCTTCAAAGAACTCTTCCTTTGAGGTAATACAGCTATCAAGACGCTTTTTCCACTACTCAAAACAGTTTTTTAACTCATCAATTTTGATGCCTTTTAATGCTTCTGCTTTTGTTTCACCTTTTCCACATTGGCAAACGTTTCTTTCGGAGGACTTTTTTAATTCAGGAAAACAAAAAAAGTCTCTCGAGGTGAGATCAGGTGAATTTGGAGGTTAGGGCACTGGGATCATGTAGTTTTTGGTCACAAATTGCTGAGCACTCAGCACAGTGTAGGCAGGTGCATTGTCATAGTGGAAGAACCGGTCACTTGTTTCCCACAACTCAGGATGTTTCTTCCACAAATAGTGATGCAACCTTCTCAAAACTACCAGATAAAAACTTGGGTTGACTATTTGATCCTGAGGAACAAATTCCAAGTGTACTACAAGGGGCCCATACTCAAAAAAGATAATTTCTGGGGTTTTTTTGGGTCCCCTCTTGTACTTCTGGGACTCCACTGATATGAATGTTAGGTCTTTTGTTATTGTCTTACAGAACTCTGAGGCTCTGGTTTGTTAGAGGTGTTTTGTTTGTTTTTTTAAAGTCTATTTTATTTCTGTTGATCAGATAGAGTAAATTATATTGATCAGGCCTCAATTTTCTTCTCTGTCATCTCCACTTTACTATTGGGTCTATTCAAGTTTTTTAAAAATTTAGTTTTTTGTGTTTTTTTTCAGAAGAAATCTTCTACTTCTTTGCTGTGATTTTTTTGTTTATTTCAAGAGAATGTAATTGAACATTGAAGCATTTTTATAATGGCTACTTTAAAATCCTTAACAGATAATCCTAACATCACATCTGATTCGTGTCAATCTTGACATCAGATGATTGTCTTTTCTCACTCAAAATGTGACTTTTTTGGTTCTTGGTACTATGAGAGATTTTCGACTGTGTCCTAGACATTTTGGTTATTTTACTAGGAGAGTCTTAATCCGATTTAAATCCTCTGTCTTAGCACATAGTTGCCTTGTTGAGGTTTAGCATGAGGTTCTGGACTATTTTTGTGATCTTTAGTTTCCTGAGCCCTGTAGCTCCTGGTCTGCTGCATTCTTCTGGTGCTTCTGGGCTTCCCACTCAATCCCTGTTGGGACCAGCTGTGAGGCAGGAAGGTGCTTTCGGGCTGCCTGCTGTTGCTGAGCAAGCTTCGAGGGAAGCAGAAGCCACTGCACCTAATCTCCTTATGCTGCTGGGTGAAGAGCAAGGAGACACAGGGTTTCACTGTGAAAACCAGGTAGAAATGTGGAAAATGTTCAGTGAAAAGGCAGAATGTAAAGGTATATGTTCTCTAGGATTCTATAGACAAAGACTGGAAAGAATTTTTAAAATTAATATAATTATTGTGTTATGTGGAGGCATGATTTTTCCTTTCTGAAAATTTTTCCTATTTGTATTAATTCACTATTTGTTTGTTTGTTTTGCATAAAACAAAACCAAAAACCAATCTTTTCATGGTGTGGCATTTCTTTCAGAACTGGAGAAGGCTTCCCTTATTTGCCCCTGAATCATCCTTGTGATTTATCATTCTTCTTGCCCTGACATTGTTACATTAAAGTGGCACATAGGACTGCCGTGTTAGCATGAAGTTCATAAATTTAGAGCAAAGATGAAACAGAGAATACATCTAATGTGCCAAATTCAAATGACTCATTAGTAGAACCTGTGTTGAGACAGATCATGAGAGATCAGCAGAAAGAATTCTGTGATTGATCAATAATGTCTGCCATGGTCATAGGAATGGGAACTGGATACATAGGCTAATTATTTGCCATCCTTGATTTTCACCTGCGCATCCTTCTTGCTGTAGCTCTTTTCTAGCCTCCTTTTGTAGAGGGTTAAACCTGCTTACATATTTTCCACGTGAACTGTTTTTCCCTCCAGATTATCACCTTTAGGGACTACCTACCTATTGTGCTAGGTGACCAGATGCAGAAGCAGATCCCCCCATATCAAGGCTACAATGAATCTGTGGATCCCCGAATCTCCAATGTCTTCACCTTTGCCTTTCGCTTTGGCCACTTGGAGGTCCCCTCTACAGTGTCACGCCTGGATGATAATTATCAGCCATGGGGTCCAGAGTCAGAACTCCCCCTGCACACCCTCTTCTTCAACACCTGGAGGATGGTCAAAGACGGTATGTCCTTGCAGGGAAGTGCTGTCACCTGGCTCTCCCACTCTGCAGACTGTCATAGGAAAGACTTGGAAGTCAGACTCCAAGCACTTTTGTGTGTCCTTGGGCAAGTGAATTAGCCTCACTGAGCCTCTGTTTCCTCATTTGTAAAATGGAGGACGATAATAGTACCCAGCTCATGAGGCTATCCAAAAAATTAAGTGAGATACACTATATAATAGAACACTCTAAATGGTTCCTGACACACAAGAGGTGATCAATAAGTATTTGTTATTATTATTTCTTTCCTCTTTCTGGCTTCTAAGGCACCTGGGATGTCTCTAACTCCTTCTCTGTCCTAGGCCTCTCTGATCTCTGTAGAAAGAATTCATGGCTTTGGTAAATAAATTGCCCTTTTCTGCAATCCTCTAGAGCCTTCCACCTCTAGGAGGTGCCAGAAGTTGGATCCAGCTTTCCTTCATCCCTGGGCTGTGCTGTGCTGAAATTGGCTTTACTTAGGGTCTAACAAAGCAGGCCCATTTCCTAAAGATTTATGCATCCTCTTCCCAATTCTGCAATGTTCCTCAGCAGAATATACAGAGGAGAAGGAGCTGACTCTAAGAAATAGAGCTTGAAAAATATCTTGATGTTTATTTTCTTGCCATCATTCCATATTCATCCCATATTCATGCTCCCTTCTGCCACCCCTAAAGCAAGCAGTGTGGACTCCCCTCTCCCTTTGAGGACACCCCGCACGCTGCATTCTGCTCTTCTCTCCTTATTTCCAGCCTGAGATGTTCAGTTGTCCCTACTTGCAATGGAGATAAAATGTCAGGTGGAAGCAGGGGCCAGTCATGGAAGATATTCCCACCCTACCCCCATGCTAAGAATGATCTCTGGGTTTCCCTTGGCAGGTGGAATTGATCCTCTGGTGCGAGGCCTGCTGGCCAAGAAGTCCAAGTTGATGAAACAGGATAAAATGATGACAGGAGAACTGCGCAACAAGCTTTTTCAGCCAATGCACAGAATCCATGGCTTTGACCTGGCTGCTATCAACATACAGCGTGGCCGGGACCATGGGCAGCCTGGTGAGTGGGCCTGGGGTCTGGCCTGGACTGGGGCACTTACAGCCACTTTCTAGGGCTCCTGGAGATGCTCCTCTATAACCCTGAGGATGTGATCCTCAGGCCAGTTTTTAAAACACACTTTGTTCATCTATGAAGTGGAATCTTCCATTTTCCCTAATGCAAAGACAAAAGCACATATCTGGTATATCTTGGGGCTCCTCAAATGAAAGAGATCAATAACTTGTAAAAAAAAAAAAAAAAAAAAAAAAAACAGTTTAAAAGTCCAGAAAAGAAGAAAGAAAAACCAATGACTGTTGGGCCTTTCTTTTTGTACCCATGAAAGGCAATTTAATTAAGAGATAGACTGCTGAATGCAAATCCCAGCTATGCCATTCACTAGCTACAGGACTTTGGGAAAGTTACTTAACATTTATGTTCTTCAGTTTACATATTTGTATGGTGCTAAGAATAATGCCTAGACTCAGAGTAAATATTCTGTTACCTACTAGCCTCCTCAAGACTGAAGTGTCACATGTATCAAACGAGGGATCACTGCCTCCCTTGGCCCAAAGGCTGTGAGCCCAGACTTTCTAGGGCTGATAGAGCTGGAGTGGGTATGTCCCCAACGGGATCTGTGGGAGGAATGTCCCCAGAATGATTCAACCTCAGTCGTTCCAACCTAGGGTACAACTCCTGGAGAAGCTTTTGCGACCTCTCACAGCCAAAGACCCTGGAGGAGTTGAAGGCTGTGCTGAAGAATGAGAGGCTGGCCAAGGAGTTGCTGAGTCTCTATGGGACTCCTGACAACATTGACATCTGGGTAGGGGCCACTGCTGAGCCCCTGGTAGAAAGGGGCCGGGTGGGGCCTCTCCTGGCCTGCCTCCTGGGCAAGCAGTTCCAGAAGATCCGCGATGGAGACAGGCAAGTGAACCCTCAGCCTGGAGGGCCTTTCTCCAAGACGGGAGTGAATTCCAGACCTCAGCATGGGTGAGGGTTTTCCATGGTCCCAGTGCCCTCCTCTCTTCCCCTGTGGCAGAGTGGGGAGGGACCCGCAATGGGACCAGTGGGGTGACCCTGTGTCTGTCTTTGCAGGTTCTGGTGGGAAAACCCTGGGGTCTTCACGAAGAAACAGCAAGACTCTCTAAGGAAAATATCCTTCTCACGCATTGTCTGTGACAACACCCACATCACTAAGGTCCCACAGAATCCATTCCAGGCCAACAGCTACCCCCATGGCTTTGTGGATTGCTCAGCTATTGACAAGCTGGACCTGTTGCCCTGGGCCTCAGTGGAGAATTAAGGGTCTGGGCTCCAAGGCCTCCCATGCTGAGCAGAAGAGCTCCCTTTGGTGGACAACACCATTTCAAGCAAGTCCAATGACCCGGTCCTTTAGAACTTCACACCCCAGTCCTAGCTCTTCCTTCCCTCCAAAAGCTTCTCTATACCCTCCAGACAAACAGCTGGCTCAGGCCCAAGCACAGCTATCTCAGCCTTCCCAGCTCTGATACTCAGTTCCTGTCACTCCCACCCCATTCTCGGCCTTTGGAATCCTCTTTCTGTTGAGACTTACACCCTCTGAGATGCTCTTCCAGTCTAGCTTGCTGGACATCACCTGTCCTCTTACCTAAGCAAGGTTTGGCTGAGGCTGTGACCTTTGGCCTTTATCTTTCCTCCTGTCCTCACAGACTAGATTGTAAGCTCCCTGAGCCAGGACCTGATGCTCAGCATGACCACACCTAATGACGGACTACAGATGCTAGCAGTGACAGTGCTCCTTCCAAAGGCGAGCCTTAGAATCGCTGCCCGATAAGTGACTAGACATGTATAGGCCATCCGTCTGTGTCTTATGGCTAAGGTGTCACGTGCATGGGTCTTGGGGTGTGGTAGGACTTCCAGGAACTCTCAAAGAACAAGGAGGCACAAGGGGCTTCTGAGAAAAGGAAGCACTGGCCAGGGAGCAGCAAGAGATGAGGCTTACACCTATCCTAATACTACAAAAAAGGGATTGGCAGTAGTGGGACACTGCCAGGGGATGGGGGAGGCACATAACAACAGTAAGGGTGCCTGATTCTAATCTAGACAAAGTGAGGTCCAGTGGGAGGCCCAAAATGTCACCTACCTATGTACACAATCCTGACTTGTACCCCACAACTTTAAAATAAAGTTTTTAAAAAAAGAGATGGGACTTGGGGTGGGAGTACAGGTGGTGGTGCCAGGGATAAAACAGGAAAGGAAACCAAGCCTAAACTCCCAAGTCTAATTTCCCTTCCAGTGCCCCTTCTGGGACTACCCTTTTCCTCTAGGGTGGTCCCTGGAGCCTGTGATGCCTCTGGGAGGACAATTCCAGAATATTCCCTGAGATGCTGCCCAACCTATATTCATATATTCTTCTTTTAAAATGACCCTCTAGGTGAAGTCAGCCCAGCTGGGGCCTCCAGATCCCCCAACCGATAGGGTGAGAGTGGGAGACAGTCATCAGGAGCCAGATGACCTGGGCTTAGCACTGTCCCCTACTTCTTCGAAGATGATGAGTCCCTTCACTGCTCTGAGCAGCCCTCTCCTCATCAGTGAAATGGGGACAAGTAGAATTTACCCTGCTGCTCAACACAGTGTGGCCCTAGCATTACCTGGGGGCCCCGTGAGTACATTCAACCTCATCATCCTGCACACCTGGCTCCTAGCTGCAGGTGCCCCCTCCCCATATGTGAGGAGAAGGGAGGAGAGGGGAAGAAGTCCACCACTCAGATACAGGGGTAAGCTCCAGGCAAGACTGCTAGGGAAATGCACTCCTCCTCCCTCAGTGCTGGCCCTATCTTCTGGGCCCAGCCACCTGCTTTTCCTGCTCTGGGGCCTGGCCCCGTGGAGCCAGGAGTGAAAAGGAGTTTACTATCCTGAGGGAGCACCCTTGTGCCAAGATGCGAGGATGCAGGGTGCCAGGGCCATTCTCACGTGGGGAAGGCCTGCAGACCTCTGCTCCCTCTCTTCCGCTGCACAGCGCTTTGTCCCTCTACTTCCCAGCACCTAGCACAGGTCTCACACAGAGGGGACATGTAGCAAATGTCTGCCAGAGCAGTGAATGGGCTGAGGGCTCTGTGACCACAGTCCCCTGTAGGATGGCAGGGGTGGAAGGTAAAGAGAGTCTGCTCAGCGTGGCCTGGCCCCTATGCTTCCAAGAACTGGCTGCTCTCCATGTATGCATTGACCAAAGGAGGGCTCCCCAGTGCCCTTGCCCCCAGTTCAGAAACACAGGGCTCAGGCACAGACCACACTGGTTCAAGTTCAAAGCTCAGAGCGAGCCTCCAGCAGTGCTTTATTATCACAAACATCAGGGACAAACAAACAGCACAGAAGGGCCAATGGGCCCATTCCTCCTCCGGAGGACTCCTGTGAGTAAGCAAGAAAACAGAGTAAGGAGAAAGATGGATTGAGTCTGGCTGGCCTGTGCCCAGAGCTCAACCACATGGTCCAACTGTGGGTCACTCAGTCCTCCAGGGGCCACTGGTTCACCTCTGCCAAGCAGGACACAGTCCATGTGAAAGACCCTCGAGGCACAAGTGGGATCTTGATATCTGTCTTTCTTGCCTCTGATGTTTCCCATACTGAGCACAGTGCCTCACATGTAGCAGGTGTTCAATAAACGAAGAACTAGAGGATGCCAATGAGCCCTCTAAGGAGCCACAACAGCTGTAATTTACATGGAAGAAAACTCACGCTTAGCAAGATTGAGAAATTTGCCCAAGGTCACACAGCTAGCAAGCCGCAGAGCCAGGCCTTGAACCCAGGCAGTCTGGCTCCTGAGCTGCGCTCCTCACTAATCTGTTCTGCTGCCTTCCACATACTTGATCTTCTCACAAACAGCAAACACACATTCACACAAGTGATACACACACAGCACACAAAACACTCTCCATGTGCCCCCAGACGACACATATGAAATGCCAACTTATATACATTGCACACGTGTGCACACGAGTGAATGTCTGCTCACTTGTTTTCTCAGCTGGCACCCACAGTGGGAAAGGAGAGCTCTGAGGTTCCAACTGGTCAGCCCAGGTACACCCTTCACTCCTGCGCCCCCTTACCCAGCCTCTAGGCCTTGTCCTTCCAGGAAGCCAGGTCCAATGCAGGGATTATGCTGCAGTTGACAAAGTCCTTGGGATACATGTTGCGCTTGAAGATGTTCTTGGGCACAGTGGTGATACCTGTGTTGTCGCAGATGATGTGGGACAAGGAGATCTTGGCCAGGGCCTGCTGCTGCTGCTTGCTGAACACATCTCCATTCTGCCACCAAAATCTGCATGGGGAATACCACAGACACTGTGCCTAAGGATGTTCTGGGCTGGCAGGGAATCAGTTGGCTTGTGCAGCTTCCTGGATACGAGAGGACCACCGCAGACACTGCCCAGCAGCACAGGAGAACCCAGGCCCTCAGGCAGCCCAGGGCCTTTCAGACTGGTGGACTCCACTCACAGCACAGAGTCAAGCGCAGGTGCCCAACTGTGCTTCCCTTACCTCCAGCTCAGCAGCTTCCAGGGCATTGATTCTGGAGGGGGAGCCAGGTCCCCACATACTCAGGAGCCCCAGGCCCTGGCCCAGGGCTGCACCCACAGGAGTGGGAAAGAATCTTGGGAATAGTTTTTTATTTGTCCACACAGAGAGAAGCACCTTTTTTTTTGAGTCAAAGTCTCACTCTGTTGCCCAGCCTGTAGTGCAGTGGCAGGATCACAGTAATCAGAGCCTCAACCTGCTGGGCTCAGGTGATCCTTCCACCTCAGCCTTCTAAGAAGCTGGAACTGCAGGCAGCATGTGCCACCACACCTGGCTACTTTTTTTTATTTATTGTAGAGACGCGGTCTTACCAAGTTGCCCGGGCTGGTCTAAAACCCCTGTGTTCAGGCAATCCTCTCGCCTTGGCCTCCCAAAGTGCAGGGATTACAGGAATGAGCCACTGCACCCAGCAGAAGCACTTTTTTCTAATTTTCCCAAAGGGGCAATATAGGCTGGTTAAGAACTAGACATGAAGATGGTAGGACCATGATGAAATGACAGGGAAGCTGTGGGAAAGCTAGCAAGGGATTGTTTAGGAGTGACAAACCCAGTGAAACCCAGAGGAGGAAGTAGGTGAGCATGGCATTTTTCTGTCTGCTTTCCCTTCACGACCAGGCGTTCAGGCCCCTCCTTGCTGCACCCCTCAACAGGCTCAGGACACGTTAGAAGTGACCTGGCTCTCTGGAACACACTGGAAAATCACTGACTCCTTCCAGTCCTTCACCTTATGGGAGGAAATTGGAGCCCCAAAGGGCTAGGCCACAGCCACCCAGTGGGCCTGCACCACCTGCCCCTTTCTTACCGATCACCATCCCGGAGCTTCCTGAACTGAGTGCCAATGAGACAGGCGAGGAGTTGGCCCACGCGGCCATTGCGCTCCAGGGGCTCAGCCACGCCACCCATCCAGATGTCGATGTTGTTGGGCGTGCCGTACTGTGCCATCAGCTTCCTTGCCAAGTCCAGGTTCTTCATTACTGTGCCCAGCTCACCCACCGTGTTGGGCTGCGGGAGTCCACAGAAGCGCCTCCAGGCATTGTACCCTGCAGGAGGGAGGGGAGCAGGTGGCTGTGGGTAGGTCCCTTTCAAGATGAGGAGATCAGTGGGGACAGCGGGGAAGATTCATGTATATGCCATTGACTCAGAAAAACCACCTTCTTAGCATACCATGGTCATAGACAGAGGGTGGGGGGGACCCTGAACCCTTGGCTCAGACCAAGGGGGACAACTGTCTCTCTAGGACCCTCTCTGTCTTTTCTTTACCCCATAAGGCAAACCCTAAATTGCTGTAGTTCTTGCCAGGTCCAAGAACAGGGACAGCTCATTGTCGCCCTCTGGACAATGTGTCTGTCTCTGACCCACAAGAGGAGCCTCAGTCACACCAACTATCCTGTAACACAGGCACCAGGTTTTAGGGTGAAGCTGATCAGGGTTCAGATTCCAGCTTTGCCACTGACTTGGCTAGAGAGCCTGGCCAGGTTCTGAATCTCGCCGAACCTCAGTTTCCTCATCAGTAAAATGGAGGCAACAATAATCTTTACCCTCAGAATTCATCTATAATGAAATGATGATGGGGACAGATTTCCAGACTGTGGGTTAATGTTATTATTATGATATTCCTAGTGTGAGTGTCATAGCTTGCAAAAGAGGGTGAGAGGAACTGGAAATTGACCAGATGGGTCCAGGGAAAGGCAGGGGCTTGACCTCAGGCTGCTTCCTGAGAGCAAAGTGTTGGGGTGGGGGAAAAGCTTTGAGCAGCTGAGGACACAGAGGGGCCTTAGAGTGGGAAGGGGAGCCACGGGCTACCGGAGAGGCAGTCTAGGGAAGGCTGGTGGCACGGGAGACCCCTGCAGCACCTAACCTGGGAGGCCGTGGTCCCTGCTGCGCTGCATGTTCAGAGCAGGCAGGTCCAGCCCGATCCTCATGACCTGCTCAAATAATCGCTCCCGAATCTCGTCCACCACGATTTGGTTCTGGCGATTCAGCTTGGCGGGGGTGGCCATGAGGCCCCGGAGGATGGGGTCAATGCCACCTGGGGGCAAGAGGAGCAGGGTCAGGGGAAGAATCTGGTTCAGTAACAGAGCTCAGATGGGTGTTAGAGATGCGTCCAGGTGGGGTCAGAGGGACTGGGGAAGAGGGCTGGACACACACAGTGCCTGGTGCCCAGATGGCCCCAGTGAGCAGATCCTCACCAGGCATGATCCCAAGGGCATGTTGGTCTCAGGGGATTCTGCCATTCAGACTTGAATGGCAGAAGGTTTTGGTGCTCCCAGCCCCTGGCCTCCTGGGCCATAGGGAGTTACAACACCTACAAAGGAGCCAGCTCCCTCAGAGCCATCCCACCCCCACTCCTTACTGTCAGACATGGAAGCAGAATCAGGTGAACTGAGCCTGGAGAGTCAGACCAGATCCCCAAAGATAGGAAGAAAGCGAATTTCTCCCCATCCAACTCCCTGCAGCCAAGGCTATTCCCACCCCACCTGAAGCTGCCGGCCCACTCTCTCCTGACCTAGGTCCCCCTCACCTTCCAGCACGACCCTCCAGGAGGCAAAGAAGACCTTGCTAAGTGGAACACGGGGGTTCGGCATCATGGGCTGGTATTGACTGTCCAGACGGAACATGAAGGGTTGGATGAGGGTGTGGCCATAGCGGAAGGCATTGGTGAAGACGTTGGCAATGCGCGGGTCCACTGAATCATTGTAGCCACGGTACATGGGCAGGTATTTCCTCATGGCTTCTGGCCCCAGCACCAGGGGCAGGTAGTCCCGGTAAGTGATAATCTAAAGAGAGGTCACTTGGAATGGCCTCTCCACTCCTCCCTGCAGAGTTTCCACCTGCTCTTGGCATAGGGGATCCCTCCCATTCATCTATGATCACTGAATTGCTTCCCTCAATACTGGATCTAAGCCTAACACAGTGGCATAAACAGAACTCTACTGCCTGCTGGTTCTGTGACCTTGCATTGGTTATTAATCTCTCAGCCTGAGTTCCTCAAATGCAAATTAAGGATATTATATTGACCTCTGCTGTAGAGGACCAAATAACAAAGCACTTTATTAGTCATTGTGATACCTTCCTTGCCTTTGAGTTATAAATGTCTCATTTCTCCTATTATCTTACAAGCTCCTTGAAAGCAAGGGAAGTTGAAATTATTCACAGTGCTCACCAAGTGCCTGGCCCACAGTAGGTCTCAATATTGGTTTGTGAAGGAAGAGAGGCAGGGAGGAATAAAGGGTTGCTCTGGCACAATTTCCCCAGTGAAAGTGAAAGATGTGGAACAATCTCACTCTAGATTCCGGATTCTAGATTGTTCTCCAAAGCTTAAATGAATGTCACTTGAGTTCTTAGTGCAAATCAAAAACTCACCCTTAGCACCTGCAACTGCTTCCCCCTCTAGAGTCTAGGAGAGAGAAAGAGAGGGAGAAAGAGAGAGAGAGAGAGAGAGAGAGAGAGAGAGAGAGAGAGAGAGAGAGAGGGAGAGAGAGTTTGCATCCTGGGGAGAGAATGGGTACACTGAAGCATTAGAAATTGGGAGAGAGAACCAGGAACACTGCCCCAGGGATAAATGGGCCAAGGAATTTGGACAGGTTATGACAGAACCAAAAAGAAGAGGTGATTGAGTCAAGGCCCAAGAGTGACAGTAAGAAGGGGAAAAGAAGAAGCGTTTACTGAACAGCTCCTATGCACCAGGCACTATACCAACAAACCAACCTTCCCAACACCATTCCCTGACCCACAGGAAGGAAGACAGCTGGGAACAAGCCTGGAAAGAAGGGAAGGGAAGAGAAGAAACCTTTGTCAAGCACTTAATATCTACCACGTGTTTTCATACATGTTCTTTAATCCCTAGGGCTCATGGAGGAAGAAGCCAAGGCTCAGGAGGGTTAGTAACTCATCTAAGGTAACACAGCTAGGATGCTTCAGAGGCACATCTAGATCGCAAGTCTGCCTGACACTCAGGGACACCTACCTGGACCATGGCCCCCACGATCTTCCGCGCTTCCTGGTAGAGCCTCTCTCCATTCCAGCTGGGATTCAGGTGTTTAAGCTGTGTGGCCAGTCGGTTGTGCTCCCGCAATAAAAGGGTGTGCATGGAGGTGAGCTCAGGCATCTCACTGGACCGGGTATCCCCTTAGGGAAGCAAAAGGTACTGTCATTCCTAAGACCTCCATCCCAGCAAATATCTGCTCCACTGAAACTCCTTCCCCGGCTTGAAATGCCTCCTACTCAGCCCTCCTCTCCTCCTATCTTTTCACACTATGCTTAATTTTCACTCCTCAAGGAGGCCTGCCCTGATGCTCCAGTTTGCCATAATAGCTTCTTCATCAGCTCAAAGATGCTACTGGGCAGAGCATCTTTCAATAGGCATCAGACCCGACAGATGACTTGCCTGAAACTGGGAGCTCCTTGACAACAAGGACCATAGCTTGTGCCTTTTAATAGTTTACCCTCCCTCCCTTCAACACACATATAGACACATGGGGCCTAACACAGTGCCTGGTACAAAGTATGAGATGATAAACATTGCCTGATTAAGGTCAAGAAAGAGCATGCCTATTGGCACAACCTATGTCCATACCCATGTCAGATGCAGCTAATTATCACAGTACTCTTTTCTGTGCAAATTGGATGCAACCTCAGAATCCTTCTCAACACAGGACTCCAGAAATCCATCACCATTTGAACAGTGTTGTCAGCCCTACCCTTCCTTACCACATGCCAATGGTTCAGCCTGCTCCAGGGGAAGGGGTTAGGGCACAGGATGTATGGAATCCATACCTGAGACTCTACCCAAAAACAATTAAGCAGGCCAGGCACGGTGGCTCACACCTGTAATTCCAGCACTTTGGGAGGTAGAGGTGAGAGGATTGCCTGAGCTCAGGGGTTCGAGACCAGCCCTGGCAATTTGGCGAGACCTCGTCTCTACAATAAATCAAAAACTTAGCCAGATATGGTGACACGTGCCTGTAGTTCCAGCTACTTGGAAGGCTAAGGCAGAAGGATTGCCTGAGCCCAGTGGGTCGAGGCTGCAGCAGCCATGAATGTGCCACTGCACTCCAGCCTGGGTGACAGAGTGAGAGAGACTCTGACTCAGGAAAAAAAAAAAAAAAAAATATATATATATATATATATATATATGAAATAAAATGACAAAAATAGCCACATTTGTCTAGTGGCTACCATATTGGACAGTGTAGTTCTAGAGGGTGAGGGCGCCATGATGCTCTCTGTCCCTTTAATTCCCTGTTGCTGAGGGACTCAACTCTCCTCTCTTCCAGAGTCCAGAAGAAGAGAAAGCAAGGGACAGATAGACAGAGGCGCCATGGTCACCCTGCGTCTCCATCTTAGATTTGGGGGCTGGGTGTTTGAGTTTTCTTTTCTTTTTTTTTTGTCTTTCTGGCTTCATCCAACTTGTTACCAAGGCAACTAGATTAATATCATGAAGTTGGCGAGGGCAGTTTCTCTAAATACAAACCCACAAACAGACTCACTGTGGCTCCAGCAGGAAACACCTCCCATGCCACCCCAGGTCCCCACCCCAGAGCGGACCTGCCAGGAAGCAGGGGATGCGCGCTGAGCGGTTGGTGAGCAGGCAGGGGTCATCGTGCAGGTTGTCAAAGGGCAGCAGGTCCCGGCCATTGTCGCGGAAGCGGGTGTTGACTCTCAGCAGCCCCAGCTGGTTGGTCAGGTTGCGCAGCTTCATGCCCAGGGGGTCCTCGCTGCCGTACACCATGCTGGCATCCACAAAAGAGGTGAGCGCATTGATCTGGTTGCGGATGGTGATGTTGCTCCCAGTGCAGGCTGGGCAGGAGCGGAAGAAGGGGATGCAGTCTTGTTGGTTCTTGATGCGGGGGTCATTGGGCGGGATCTGCGGCACAGACAAAGGCTAGGCCGGCTCACTGGCGGCAGAGACAGTGGTAGAAGTGGCTCTCCTCCTGCCCTCAGGACCTCTGGCACACTCAACTGGCAGAGGCCCAGCGGGGTCACTCCCTGGGGTTCCATAGCAGGGCGCCTCAGGTTGAAGATCAGTGTTGATGACCAGAACACTAACTGGGAATGTGGGGAGTACCTTGGGGGTGGGCACCACCTGGCCTCTGACCTCTCCTCACTAAACTTCCTCCTGTCCTGTCTCTCCTCTCCTCCGTGTCTGATTCTCCCTCCCCTCTTCTCTGGATTTGGACTTTCTGCTCTCACTCTGCCTCCTCTTCACCTTGCTTTCCTTTCCCTTTCTTGGTCTCTGTCTCTCTCCTTTGTCCCTTTCCTGTCTCTCTGTCTCTCTCTCTGTGTGTCTCTCTCTGTCTCTCTCTCTGTCTCTCTCTCTCTCTCTCTCTCTCTCTCTCTCTCTCTCTCTCTCTCTCTCTCAGGTGCTCTCTTTTCTCTCCTCCTCCCTCCCTATTCGGTGTGTTTCTCAACCAGTCAGCCCACCCTCAGCCCTTCTTCCACCCCATAGCCCAGACCCTTAGGCTTTCTCTTCTGCATAATGTGGGTGTGGGGGAGACCCCTTCAGTGTGAAGGAAACAGGACTGAGCATGGGGTACCTATTCACAGAGGACTGAGAGACACTGAAAAAGTTCTCATCCCAGAGCTCCTCCCCCAGTCTAACAAAGAGCCAGTAATTCCACCAACCGGAATCCTACCAGCCAGGGGATAAACAACACTCTCCTTCCTGGATGGGGCAGTGAGCAAATAGGATAGCCTGACCGGCAGCTGCCCGAGGCGACCCGGCAGAAGGAGACAGGTCAGTACTGGGCAGGAGACAGGTCAGTACTGGGCAGGCAGTGCCTGTGGTCGCAAGGAGGCAGAGCCAGCCTTCCTGGAGGCTGGGGAAGGAAGCCTGGGCAGAGAAGGGAGGTGGCCCCTTCCAGGAAAATCTCCCCCTCCCCACCCACAGGCAGGACGCAGGAAGCACCTTGAGCGGGAAGCAGGGTGGCTGCTGCACGCAGCTCGTCTCACAGTTGACGCCAGTGACGAAGGAGACGCGGGCACCCGGCTCAGGGGTGAAGTCAAGGTCGTGGTCGATCAGCTGGCCCCACTGCATGAAGAGGAGCGAGCGCTCCTGATCCGGGGTCAGCTGCTCCGTGGGGAAGCGCACGATGGCGTTGGAGACCGCGCGAGCCTGCGGGACGAGGGCCGTCAGGGGGCGCCCCGGGCCGCGCACCCTTTGGGGCTCGCCTCACCCCCTGCCTGCCGGGGCTCACCAGGGGCACCGGGAAGCCGGCGCGCTTGACCCCGGGCGTCCAGCCGAAGGGCAGCGAGAAGCCGTCCTCGTACTCTGCCGGCAGCCAGCGCGCAAAGGGGCGGTTGGAGGCCCCCAGCGTGGGGCTGCGTCTGCAGGGGAGGGCCGGGGCGCTGGCCCGAGGTGGCCCCGGGGGCAGGCCCCGGGACGCCTCCCTGCGACCGCGTCCTGGGGCGGCCCCCGCCTGCCGCACCTGTTGTTGCACTGCCCGGTGATGGTGCGATACTTGTCCTGCTCCGGGCACCTCACCCTCACGTCCTGGTAAGCGCAGCCGCTTGACTTGGACAGCAGATTCAGCTGGGCAGGCGTTAGCACATCTACCAGGAGGAAAGAGTGATGGGGAGCTGAGCCCTCTGGAGACCCTTGAGGGGCCCAGTCTGAGAAGTGGCGGGGATGCTGGGATGTTCCTGAGACTCCTTGCAGGGAGAAGTTGGGGGAGTCCGTGGGAGATGGCTGGGTTCTCCAGAAGGGGTCACTAGTGGAACAGGAGCCTGGGGTGGAATGGACAATAGTACCCGTGACATTGAAGGGCCTCCGCCACAGGGACCGCAGCTTCCCCTCCAGCAGGCCTAGAGCCACATGCAGGTAGTCAGCTGCCCTCACAGCCGTCCTGGTGGCTGCCACCGGCTGCTTGAAGTAGGACAGGAGCTCCATGGGGCTGGCTGAGCCACTGCGAAGACGCTGCTTGATGCTGCTTGGAGAGGGGAGGAGTGAGGGCCAGAGAAGGGTTCCAGAGCTCCAGGGGCAGACACACAGACAAGATTTCTTTTTATGAAAAGGATACGGACCTAGATGTCCAGACAGAGGCAAGGCCATGGGAGGAATGGCTTTAAAGATGTTCTCACATCCAGAGACACAAGGACAGACAGACAGAGGGTCTCCCACGGGCCCCCAAAGGTCCTCACCCCCACCTCAAACTCCCTGTTGCCTGCTCCTTCTCCGAAAGGTCTGGGGCAGTTTTGCCCAGAGCTGGGCAGTGACCGGAACCCCCACCTTTCCCGCCGCTCCTTGTAGGCCTTGTCCACGAGCCGCTTGGCCTCCTCCATGCAGGTCAGTACCACTGAGGTCTCCACCTCCCCCAAGACACCTGCCCAGAGCAGGGGTCACAAAGTCAGAAACGGGCCCAAAGCCCTACCTCAGGCCCCTGAGCCAGGCAGGCCTGACTGAGAAAAGGAATGCCTGGGACTCAGAACCACTACATCCCACCTTCTCTCTCCTTGCGAACTGTTACCTGGAGCAGCACCCTCAGAGGTCTGGGTCATGGCCAGAACAACCAGGAGCCCTGCTAGGGCCAGGAGCAGCTTCATCTCTGCAATAAGACCCCCCCCGCAACAACCCAGTAAGTGTCCTGAGTCTAAAGTGCATCTGGCAGAAGAGAGCTCCATCATCCCTCTCCTCCTGGGCCCCTCCCTCCCACCTCCACATCCCAGCCCCACTTCCATGGGCCCTGTCTATGGATGAATTCAGGCCTCCTTGAGGGAGGGGCCCACAGCGCCTCCACCCCCTTGCCAGCTGCCATCACCCAGCCTCTAAGGATCCTACCTCCACAGTTCACTTGGCATTGGTAACCCCCTTGACTGAATCTGGGCTTTTATGCCCTCTAAGCTGGAGGCGGGGCAGGGCACAGGAAGGTCTGTCCCTGGAGACTGAACTCTGGCCCCTCCCCTAATGGGGTTGAGGATGCATTCAGAGGGGTCCCTGAAATGGGGACAAGGGACAGGAAAGGAGGCAGCAGAACTGTCCCCAGCCTTTGAACTTAGCACTCCCACCCCAGGGTTTCTCAGCTTCCCATTGTACACACAGCTACCCTCAGAATTTCTGGGTAGGCTGAATATCCACAGCTCCTTTGAAAGGAAAAAAAGTAAGTAACTAGTAGCCTAAGGAACTATGGGAATAGAGTGACTCCGGGGAAGAAGGGAGGGTGAAAGGGACACCTGGAGTAATAATGACCCAATTGACCTCAGGCCGTCCCCCATTCCAATAGTAACCTGGGTCACAAGGCCAACCCTGGTGGGCAACCCTTGGTTCTTGGTGGGGCTAAGGAAACAGGAAATCTGACTGGAGACCGTTGGGCTTCACAGGAAGAAGGAAACTGGGGGCTACAGGCTCAGGACCAAGGAAGCTTCCTCTATCCCCTCTCCCTTCCCTTTCTTCTTGGCTTGTGGTTGGGGATTATGTCCAACCCAACCCCACCCTCCAACACTCCACCATCTGCTCCTGGATTTCAGGAACCAGGAAAGAGCAGAACTGGTTGTGGTTAGTGGCCAGTTGGGTAACATAGCCCAGGGCCTTTCTGGGACAAGTTTAGTGTAGTTGGGAGGATTTGGGTTAATGATTCAGGATCATTCTGAAATAAAAGAGGGGAAAGTTTCTGTCTTGAGAAAGGTTGGCAAAAGGACTGCCATTCTCAGGCAGGAAAAGTCCCTACAACTTATGACTGTGTCCACCTCCCTGGGCCCTGGTCAGGCTGAGCACGTGGCTCTCCTATCCTGTTTTGGTCTAGCCCCACCTCCTACCTTCAGCCAATTTTCTGCCACTCATTCTTGTCTTCTGTGCTCAGACTACATCTTGGCCAAGGAACAAGGGAAAGCAACACACTCAAAACATCTACCCAGTGTGCTCAAGGATCTTGTCACCTGCTGGGAAGCAGAACCCAGGGGCCCATGAGAGAGGAGGCTGTTCTTTCAGCCTTGCTCTGCCAATGACTCGCTACGTATGAACTTGCTCAAGTGGCTTTTTGTGAATCAGGTTCTAAACTTTTATAGGCTTTTGGAAATACTTTTTAATCCTACAAGTCATATATCTTCATTGAGAAGTCAGAGAACACAAATGAGCAAAAATCAAGAATAAATTGAAATTACTTATAATCAAGTGAGATGTGGGTAATTTTTTTTCTTTTGAGGTTTGAAAGGACATAAGATGGAGCCAATATAACCAATGAGCAGTCATTTTAACATTGCTTAACTTTGTCATGTTTCTCTAGCAGTTCACTTTAACTTACCCTCTAATCACTAGCCAAGGGCAGAAGAGGTTTCTCTGAGGTAGCTATTGATAATTGTTTTACAACCCCCTCCCCAGCTTGTTTTTTACTAATTAGCTTTTCTATTTCAAGTATTTGCCTCCACCTGTAAGGACCCAAGTTAATCTAATCAGTTCTTCGTGACCTTCATGACACAGGTGGACCCAGACCCCATCACCATGGCAGCAATCATGTGTAACTAGCCCACCCATCTACCTCCCGTTCATCACCTTAAGTCAATACCTGTGCTTAACCGCCCTTTGTGATGATGTGGAGCAGACCACCACCTAATCACCTCAACTACCCGCCCCAATCAAAGGGAAGGGTTAAAAGGCATTCAACATCAAACAGTAGTTGCTATTGCCTTGCTAAGCTATGGTCTAGCCATGTGTTCTTTGAGCTATGGCCAGGCCATTTTTCCTAAGCTTTGGCCCCCTCTCCTACCTTGAGGAGGTGAATCTTCTCTCTCTCCTCTTCTCCCTTTCCTTCCCTTTCCTTCCCTTCCCCTCTTTCCTTGCTTCCCTCTTCCCCTCCATTCCTGCCCTCATTTGCCATTGCTTTACTAAACTCTGGTGTGTCCATGTGCTCTTTGAGCTATGGCCACCACCATGTTTTTCTAAGCATTGGCCCCCTCTCCTACCTTGGAGAGGTGAATCTCTTCTCTCTCCTCTCTCTAATTTGCTTTCTAAATGAACTATATTTTCCAGTCTAACTTCTGTGCAATTCTTTGCATCTCTCACACAGCACCAGATAGCATACACTCACCTTCCTCCCCCCATTGGGCCTGACCTAACATGTGGAGGTCCTGCTGGGGATATATCTTAACCTAACAAGGTTTATCATTGTTTTTCACATAAATGAGCAATAGGAAGGAAAATACTATCCCATAACTCCATCACTCACTAATACCCCATTTAATAATGGGATATCCTATACATAGATATCATAGATATTTTTAAAAAGTGATAAGAAAAAAATTAAATATTTTTTACTATCTACTTTTAGTACTTAACAGCTTTAGCCTGGACATCTTCCTATGTCAGTAATATATAGATTTATTTCATTTTTACATCTGCATAATATTTGTATAAATATTTTGTGTGATTTATTAACTAATCTTCCCTTGTTAGGTACTTGGGTTGTTTCCTATTTTTATTATTTTAAACAATACTAAAGCGAATATCTGTGGCATTAAATCTCTAATTATATCTTCAATTATTTCCTTAGGCAAGAAGTCTCAGAAGTAAAATTTCTGCATATTTGGGCGTGCACATTTGAAGGCTTTTCAATGTGTATAGTCAAATAGCCTGGTGAAGATTGTATCTCCCATCACATTCCCTGGCACCTTCACCAACCCTGAGTATTAGTGTCCTTTTATTCTTGTAAGGGAATTGTCAAGATTCAAAAGGGGTCAGGCATGGTGAATCGTAGCCGTAATCCCAGCACTTTGGGAGGCCAAGACAGGAGAATTGCTTGAGCCCAGGAGTTTGAGACCAGCCTAGGCAATGTAGTAAGACCTTGTCTCTACAAAAAAAAAAATTAACCAGGCATGGTGGCACATACCTGTAATCCCAGCTACTCAGGAGGCTGAGGGGAGAGGATCACCTGAGCTTAGGAGTTTGAGGCTGTGGTGAGCTGTAATTGTGCCAGTGCACTCCAGCCTGGATGACAGAGTGAGATCCCGACTCAGAAAAGGGAAAAAAAAAAAAGACTCAAGAGGGAAAAGACATTTAATGCAAACCCCTCATTGCAGAACTGAGAAAGGGGGAGCCCTGGAAAGGAAGTAACTTCGCCAAGGGCAACAGAATGGTGCAATCTCAATGTCAGGTCTCTTGACTCCCAAACCAGTACTCTTGGCCAGTTACTTCTGCACGCTTGTTCTGGCCTTTCATTCAGCCCTTTCTTCAAAAAGATTTTTTGAGCCTTGTCAGGTGCTGTGCTGGGCATTGAGCATGCTCCACTAAAAGAGCATAGGCCTCATCTTGGTCCTCAAGGAGCTCACACAGGAAACAGAAAAGCAAATAAATGACCCCCTAAGGGCCCGTGACAAAGGAAGACTTTCTTGAGGGTTTGATGCTTGAGACTCCTGTGAAGTATGTTTCCAAACTAACCAAGTGAACACAGGGAGAGGAGAACATTCTGGGCCCAGAGAATGACACAGCAAAGGCAGAGGCCCAGGATGCCACACTCTTGCTGACCTGCAGAGAAGTTCTTGTCCTGAAGCCCTGGGAAGCCATGCAGTCTGTGAAACAGAGGAGTCCCTGGTCAGAGTTACATCTTAGAAAGCTCACTTGGAACAGCGGTTGTGAAGGGTACACTGGAGAGGCCGGCCCAAAAGCTGAGAGGAAAACCCGGCAGGCAGCATCACTGAGATGCTGTCAAGAGGCCTGCCAGTCAAGAGGCCTGCCAGTCAAGAGGCCTGCTGTGCTTTCTCAAAGGCAACTACAAGGCAACAAATGTTTGAAAGGTCTTTTAAAAGAATGACATTAAAATTCCCTGAGTTCCCTACCTGCGTGGAGGTGGGAGAATTTTCAAGATGCAGAATCCCCACAACCCCTGCCTTAGGTTCAGGGCTGGGTCTGTGGGCTCACATGTGTGCAGGGGCTGGAGATGCTGTGTCACTTTGCAATGTTTCCAACCAATTAATAATGACCCAACTGGGGTCACTGCAAGGCTGTCGGTCTCCCCTGTCTGTACCTCTGCTGATCCTTCATCTAAGCCCTATTTGTCTGGCCTGAATGTTTCTGAAGTTCAAAAGACTTCTCAGCATATAGAGTAACCAGGAGAATGTGGCTCCCAGCGGAGATATTCCAAACAAGCCTTGCCCCATAAATTACCCTCCAGCTCCCCTCTCTGGTGGTGGCCTCTGGAGGGCACTGCTGAAACTGCTACATCTCAAGACTATAGTCATTTGAGGAAACACACACACACACACACACACACACACACACACACACACACACACACACACACACACACACACACACTGCCCTCCCTCCTTCCCACTTAGATTTCCCAAACACCCCCAACCCCAGGGTGAAGTCCAACTGCCTGTGGGATAACGGGCCCTCTTGGCTACTGCTTGCAAAACAGCTTGCTCTTTCTTCATGCTGTTTAGGAAACATTCAGTTGGGATTACAGCCAGATTTCCTCTGTGGGGGGGGTGGCGAGAAGGAGGGAAGGAGGCACCCCAGAAGGCTATGGAAGCTGGGGAGGGCGGAGGGAGAGCGACTGCTCAGACATGCCAGTTGCACCCAGGCCATAGATCATGTTTTATCTCTCTTTAAAGTTTTTAAAATTAATTTTTGAAGTCTGCTGGTAATACTTGAATCTGTTTTGAATAAAATTTAAGATTATAGACCAGGCTAAGGCTCTCTTTAGATGGGTCATAGTGTCATCCCCAGTTCCAGTCCCCTTCCTCCACTCTTTTTTTTTCTTTTGAGTTGGAGTCTGACTCTGTCACCCAGGCTGCAGGCTGGAATGCAGTGGCACACTCATGGCCACCCCAGCGTCGACCACTGGGCTCCGGTGATCTTTCCGCCTCAGCCTTCCAAGTAGCCGGAACTACAGAACTACAGGCGCGCACTACCACGCCCAACTAATTTTTTATTTATTTTACAGATGAGGGCTTGCCAAGTTGCCCAGGCTGTCCTCGAACCCATTGGGCTCAGGCAATCCCTTCACCTCAGCCTCCCAAAGTGCTGGGATTATAGGCTGAGTCACCTAGCTCCGCCTCCTCCACTCTTTAGATAGAAACACTGTTAACATTTTTGTGTTTATCCTTCCAAACCTTTTACTTTACATTCATTCAAATATACGGATCTGTGGAAAGATTCTTTTTTTTCCTTGATACTTCCATAGACGGTATCACATCATCCATATTGTTCTACATTGTGCTTTCACTCAATACGTCTTACAGATCTGTCATGTACTACTTAAAGAATGATTTCACTTTTTTAAGTTTTCCTTTTTTGGGTGGGAGGTTTTCTTAGACACAGTCTCACTCTGTTGCCCAGGCTGGAGGGCAGTGGTGCCATCATGGCTCACTGAAGCCTCAAACTCCAGGGTTCAAGTGATTCTCCCACCTTAGCCTCAGAGTAAAATCTGAATTTTAACTGTTACTTAATCGTCTTCAGTTGGGCTATACATTACATGACCATTCCTCTATTGGTGGAGGTTGGCATTTTTATATTTTTTCACTATTAAAAACAGGTGATCCTCCTACCTCAGCCTCTCAAGTATCTGGGACTGCAAGTGCACACTACCGCTCCTACTAAGATAAGTGTTCTTAAAGAAAAAAAAAGTAATGTTTTCTTATTTTCTTATAGTTCTCTTTAGAAGGTATATTCACTGGTCTAAACAGCACTGTACATTTTTAACCCACCTTTCTAGAAGGTTGGACTCACTATATAAAGAAGACATAATTTTTTAAAAGAGTGAATATTCAAACTTTTGTTAGTTTCAAATTTTGTTTCCAGATTTGTTTAGGGTAGTATTGTAAAAGTTAAGACAAGTTAATTGCCATGATTATACAAATGCTTAATGGTTATTCAGTTAGCTCCCTTTATTCTTGTGGTTATTGAAGGAGGATGAGGAGGTAATAAGCTTCCATGAGCCAAAGGTCTACAAAAGACACTACAAATAATAAACATTAAGCTCAAAGCACAAGAATTAAATAGCATCTTTATCTCATTAAAAGAAAAAAGGGCCGGGCTTGGTGGCTCAGCTTGTAATCCCAGCACTTTGGGAAGCCGAGACAAGTGGATCGCCTGAGCCCGCAAGTTCAAGACCAGCTCGAGCAACTTGGCGAGACCTAGTCTCTACAATAAATCAAAAAAAGTAGCCAGGTGTGGTAGCGCGCATCTGTAGTTCCGGCTACTTGGAAGACTGAGGCGGAAGGATTGCCGGAGCCCAGCAGGTCGAAGTGCCACTGCACTTCAGCTTGGGCGAAAGACTCCAACTCAAAAAAAAAAAAAAAAAAAAAGACTGATAAATCCAGTGCCAGTCAGGATATGAAATACATAAGTGTGGATTGGCCCCATGCCATGAAATGGTAATTTGACAATATCAGTCAAACTCCAAAATGCTCTGACTGAGCAATTCTGCTTCAAGGTAGGAAGTTACCTTTCAGATGCATTCTTAGGAAAGCAGAAGGACACTCACACAGGTGTGTTCATTTCTACCTCATTTGCAACAATCAAAAGACTAGAAACAAGACAAATGTTCATCAAAAAAGTTTGGCCACATTGAGGTATAGCCACGTAATGGTGTTTTAATGCAGTCTTTAAAACTAATGAGAGGTGGGACCTGGTGGCTCAGCCTGTAATCCCAGAACTTTGGGAGGCCGAGGCCAGTGGATTGCCTGAGCCTGCAGGTTTGAGACCAGCCTGGGCAACTTGGCAAGACAGCGTCTCTACAATAAATAAAATTTATCTGGATGTGGTAGCGAGTGCCTGTAGTTCTGGCTACTTGGAAGGCTGAGGCAGAAGGATCGCTGGAGCCCAGCAAGTCGATGTTGGGGTAACCATGAGTGTGCCACTGCACTTCAGCTTGCGCGACAGAGTGAGACTCCATCTCAAAAAAAAAAAAAAAAAAGTACTAATGAGGGAGTTCTCTTTGTAGCAAAATGGTAAGACATGTTGCCAAAAGAAAAGAGTTACAAAACGTTCTACAGCATGTTGCAATTCATGCAAGACACATGCACAGGCATGCACACGTGCACACACACATATATAAATATGCATAGAAATTCTAGGGGCAGCTTTTTCAGTCCCTGCACACAGGGGAACAAGGTCGTGAAAAGGGTGGACTTAGGGTGGTGCCACCATTTTTTCCGCCTTCGGTCTCTACCCTTTCTGGGAGCTTGCAGCAGCGTCATGTGACTCCTGCCTGGTCCGCAGGAGCCACTACAAAGAGGTAATCCTGCGCCTTTGGGAGGCTGAGGTGAGTGGATTGCCTGAGCCCGAGGGTTCGAGACCCGCCTGGGCAGCGAGACCTCATCTCTACAATAAATAAAAAAATCAGCCAGGCGTGGTAGCACATGCCTGTAATTCTGGCTACTTGGAAGGCTGAGGCGGAAGGAGAGGCGGAAGGATTGCCGGAGCCCAGCAGGTCGAGGCTGCGGTGGCCGGGAGCGGCCACTGCACTCCAGTCTGGGTGACAGAGTGAGACTCCAACTCAAAAAAAAAACCAAAAAAACCAAAGAGGACCCAGGGAAGAATCTACCATTTTTGGTGGAAAACAAGTGGCGGTTGCTAGCAATGTTGACATTGTACTTTGGATCTGGGTTTGCTGCACTTTTCTTTATAGTAAGACACCAACTGCTTAAGAAGTAAGGATGTTTTAGTTTATCCATTTGACAGATATGACTTGAAGATGTGCAGTCTCTTAGAAAAGTGGATCAAACTCTTGAACTCATGGCATACTGAATATGTTTGTAAATAAACTTACGACATGAAAAAATGAAAATTCTGGGAGCAGGCACAAACCCCTATTAACAGTGGTTACCTCTGGGGAATGAACTGAAGGGGTTGAGAAAGAGAAGGCTTTTACTTCACATTCTAAAAGTTTTACAGGGAAAATATAACAACTATATCATGACAGATCTAATAATCTGCCTCCACTGCAATCCCCCAAAATTGCTAACTTTGATTTGTTTTACTTAATCAGTGGTTTGGGATTGCTTTTACATTGGTGTATTAATACAAAGCCAACCATTAACAAAGACTGAAATGGTAGCATCGACGTACAGGATGTTGGGGGTGAGCACTTCCCCTGTGGGAGGCTCGGATAGAGTGACTGATAATTTTGCTAAGTATAGAATTCAAGGTCAAATATCTTTCTATTCATTACTAGGATGGTATCACTCTATTATCTTGATGTGCCTGGTGTTGCTGTTGAGTTCTCTGTTACAGGTTGACTTCCAGTTCATGAAATACAGATATCAACTTTTCTTTCAGGCAAAGCAGGATTAACATGGGCTGCAAGATCGATCAGTCAAACCCGACCATGGAGATGCCACACAAGTGGGAGTGAAGCTGTTGGAGAGCAGAAAATAAAAAGATCTGTAGGAAACCCCTAGGGAGACAGAAGAGATTGGGATCTGGTGAGGGGAACACCAGCTCAGAGGGGAGCAGGGCAGGGCAGTCCCTAGCAGGGTGTGGGTTGGGGAGAGCTTTCTAGGCTTGCCCTCCTCTCTGCCCCCTATTGCCCTCATCAGATCCTGTAGTAACTGCGAGGCAAGAAAACAGGACTCTGAGGCCAGAAGAAGTTTGAGGGAAGAGATACTAACAGTAGCGCTAGACCCTGACCAGGTTAGGGAGTAGAAACAACAGGTACATACTTCTGTCCTGAGGGCAGAGTGTTATGACCTAAGGGGACATTCTTACTTGGACAGAGGTACAGGAGATTCTCTAAGGGTAAGGTCCCCCAGTTGAGGGTGGAGAAGAAACAAAGAGTGAATGAACCCCAATTATAACCCAAGAGTCTCTACTCTAGGGCATGAGTCCCCTGCAATTCCCACCACCTCCTTATCCTTACTGCATTACACATTTCCCAAACTCAATGAGAGGGCACATGTCAGGGAACAGGCTTTCACGGTCCTCCCATGCCATAACCAAATGGAATTTGTCCCAGGGAAGTAAGGTGATTTAACATTCAAAAATCAAAATAAAATTTGCTATCGCTGAGAAACAAAAAAATATGATCTCTCATTAGATGCAGAAATATTATTTGACAAAATCCAACATTCATTATTGATTAAAAAATAAAAAGCTCTCTGCAAACTAGGAAGAAAGAGAACGTCCTCAAATCTGTTAAAGGGTATCTACAAAGAAAGGTGGCACTAGCATACTTGTGATGAAAGATTGAATGCTTTCTCCCTAAGATCAGGAACAAGGACATCTGGTCCTTCCACTTCTATTGAGTATTGTACTGGAGGGTCTGTGCGGTACAATGAAACAAGAAAAAGACCTTAAAGGCAACAGAATACAAAATGGAGAAGTAAGACTGCCTTTGTTTATATACAATATGATTATCTATAGAGAAAATTCTAAAGAACCTGCATTAAAGCTACTGGAACTATAAATGAGTTTAGCAAGGTTGCAATACACAAGGCCAAAATACAAAATTCAGTTGTGTTTCAATAGACTTTCAACAAGCCATTGGAATTGAAATGAAAAATAGCAATACCACTTATAGCATCAAAAATATGAAATATTTAGGGATAAATCTGACAAAAGATGTGTGTAATCAATACTGAAAACTACAAAACATCACTGAGAGAAATTAAAGAAGATCCAAATAAATGGAAGGCTATGCTTTGTTCATAGAACAGAAGACTCCATAGTGTGAAAATGTCGATTTTTCTCAAATTGATCTATAGATTCAATGCAATCATAATCAAAATCCTAGTAGGGAGAAGTTCCAGTTCCAGGTATGAAGGAATAAACATGCTTCACACCATCTCTCTCAATGAATGCAGCTATAAATTCTGCACAGAATGCATAGAGGAACTGTATGCAGACTCTCAAAGCAAGCAGATTGGGAAGAAGAATATATTTTAACTATCATATCATAGCACTGAATTTACTGTATTTTTTCCTCTGGTATCCCCTAACCTGAACTCAATGAGGCCTGAAACCCAAAGTGGGCATCTATGGGAGCTCAGGAAAAATCCTTCTAGATCTAGCTTAAGGGGCAGGAAAGAGATCTCCGAATGTTCAGAGAATGCAGAGATACCCCACTTTTCTCTTTTCCTTTTCTCTGCTATTTTGTACCCCAATTCCCAAGTAATTCTGTGGCAGCAACAAGAAAAGGGGCCAGAGGGAATCTAAAACACTGAGGGAAGGGAAATTTCCTTTTCCATCAAAGGAGCTGTGCTCCTAGGAGAGTGGGATGAATCCTTGATACTTTATACATCCTCTCTCTCTCTCTCTCTCTCTCTCTCTCTCTCTCTCTCTCTCTCTCTCTCTCTCTCTGTCTGTCTTCTCACTGCCTGGCCCCAGATGCAGGCATGGTCATAGGAAGTGCATCACAGAACAAGGTAAATAAATCCCAGCCTTTTGGCCAGTGGACCAACAATCTCAGGGAATCAGAATGTACCAAGGAGATGATAGGAAATGAAGAGTTCAGGAAAACAAGACTTTAAACAACCTGTAGCTCACCGGGTATGGTAGCTCACGCCTGTAATTCCAGTACTTTCGAGGCTGAGGTGGAAGGATTGCTTGAGCCCAGAAGTTCAAGACCAACCTGGGCAACATAGCAAGACTTTATCTGTACAAAACAAATTTTAAAAATTGACTAGGTATTGTGGCACGTGATTGTAGTCCCAGCTACTCAGGAGGCTGAAGTGGGAGGATTACTTGAGACCAGGAGTGTGAGGCTACAGTGAGTTGTGATCATGCCACTGTACTCTATTCAACCTGGGCAACAAAGTGAGACTGTGTCTCAAAAACAACAACCAAAAAAAATCTCTAGCTTCCAAAAGTAATTTGGCCATAAATTCTATTCTTCCCTTGTGTTTTTCAGTCTGCTCCTGAAGTCAGATGTTGGACAAATGTAATTCAAATGACAGTTTCCCGCTTTTGCTAACTGGTGAGCAACTAATAGTGCCCTGCTAAGACAAGAGTTATGATTTTATATGCCATCTGGCAAATGTTTTCCTGACTCAACAGTTCTTACTGTTCTAGAAAAATATCACACAAATGACAATAAGGGGTTAAAACGGAATTCCTCTGATCCCAAGAAGTCACAGTTGCCACATTTTGTTAAGGGACCAACACTGAAAAAAGTGAAGATGCCACATTTGTTAAGGGATCAACACTGAAAAAAGTGACTTACAAAATTGTAGCAATTGAGTTGTCAGGTCAAAGTTGACATGTCTGCAGTTTCTGAAGTCCACTGGTTTTTACAAAATAAATTAAGGTTATGGAGAAGATAAGGGATTAAAAAGTGGGAATCTGATATAATGATTGAAAACATATGGTTTTACTCCTTTGAAATGTCGCTCTATGGTTTCAAAGGAAAAAAATGTTCTCATGAGCTGTAATTTCAAAGTTATATAGCCAAATATTTTTTAAAGAGATATCAACTATACACCACTGTCAGAGTCATCTTGAGGAAAAGTCATATTCTTATTCCAAAAAAATTTCTATTTTCCTAGACGAGGCACAGTGGCTCAAGCCTGTAATCCCAGCACTTTGGGAAGTGGAGGCGAGAGAATTGCCAGAGCCTAGGGGTTTGAGACCAGCCTGGGCAACTTGGTGAGACCGCGTCTCTACAGTAAGTCAAAAAATTAGCTGGGCATGGTGGCGGGCACCTGTAGTTCCAGCTACTTGGAAGGCTGAGGCAGAAGGCTTGCCTGAGCCTAGCAGTCAAGGCTGCTGTAGCCGTGAGTGTGCCACTGCACTCCAGCCTGGACAACAAAGTGAGACTCCAACTCAAAAAAATATATATATATATTCATTTTCCAAAAATAAATAATAAAGAACCAGTGGAACAATACCAAAATGTCTACCATTTGTCTCATCAAAGTTCCAGAAGGAGAGGGGAAAAAGTGTGGTGTAGAAAAATATTTGAAGAAATAATGGTCAAAAACTTCTCAAACATGGCAAAGTCATACCTACAGAATCAAGAAGCTCAGCAAACCCCAGATAGAATAAACATAAAGGAACCCATACTCAACACATAATCAGACTGCTGAAAATGAAAAACAGAAAAAATACTGCAAACAACCAAAGAAAAACGATGCATTACTATAAAGGAACAAAATTTGCATGACTGTGACTTTCTTATCTGAGATTATGAGACAAAAGAAGTTAAGCAATATTTTTAAGATGCTGAAATAAAGAACTGTGAACCCCAGCCAGGCTCAGTGGTTCAGCCTGTAATCCCAGCACTTTGAGAGGCTGAGGAGAGTGGATTGCCTGAGCCCGCGGGTTCGAGACCTCCCTGGGCAACTTGGCGAGACCTCATCTCTACAATAAATCAAAAATTAACCAGTTGTGGTAGCGCATGCCTGTAGTTCCAGCTACTTGGAAGGCTGAGGCGAAGGATTGCCAGAGCCCGGTAGGTAGAGACTGCAGTGGCCGGGAGCATGCCACTGCACTACATGCTGGGCGACGGAGTGAGACTCCAACTCAAAAATAAATAAATAATAAATTTTAAAAATAAAAAAGAACCATGAACCCATAATTCTCTACTCAGTGAAAATATCCTTCAAAAATGAAGGTGGCATAAAGACATTCTCAGATGAAGAAAAACTAAGAGAATGCACTGCCACCAGAAGGAAACCTGGGACATCAGGAATGGAGGGAGAGCAACAAGAGTGATAAATATCTAGGGTAAATATAATAGACCATCTCTCTCCTTTAGGTTCTTTAAAATCTATTTGCTGATTAACAACAAAAAGTATAATATTACCTGATGAAATTTTTTTTTGAGTTGAAGTCTTACTCTGTTACCCAGGCTGGAGTGCAGTGGCACACTCACAGCCACCCCAGTGTCAACCTGCTGGCCTCCGGAGATCCTTCCACCTCAGTCTTCCAAGTAGCCAGAACAACAGGTATGCACTACCATGTCCAGCTAATTTTTGATTTATTGTAGAGACGATGTCTCCCCCAGTTGCCCAGGCGAGTCTTGAACCCGTGGTCTCAGGCAATCCACTCACCTTGGCCTCACAAAGTACTGAGATTACAGGCTGAGTCACTGAGCCCGGCCTGAAATTTTCAATGTATTTAGAGACATAAGACAACTGAGGAGAAGGACAAAGGGAAATACATAGTAAAATTTCTAGATTCTATTTGAAGTGGTAAAATATTGGTTTAATAATGTGTGTACATATACTTTTTAAATGCAACAAAACTTTTTAAAATAAAAAGTGTTCAAATAACCCATAAGAAGGCAGAAAAGAACAAACAAAAGGAATAAGCAGAAAACAAACAATATAATTATAGACCAAAATTTAAATAATTACACTGACTGTAGGTGAATGGTCTAAACATATCTGTCTCTAAAGACAGAGATTTTCAGAATGATTTTTTAAAAAATAATTCAACTATATGCTGTCTACAAGAAGCCCACTTCAAGCATAATGATATAAGTAAGCTAAAAGTAAAGAATAAAAAAAAACTATACCATGCTAACGTAAATCAAAGAGAGCTGGAGTGGCCATCTTTTTCTCCAATAGAAGACTTTACAGTATATAAAATTACCAGCAATAAAGAGGGAAAGGCTTAATTTACCAAGAAGACATAGCAATTTAGATTTATATGTATTTGTTAACATGACTTTAAAGTACATGAAGTAAAACTAACAGGATTAAAGGAAAAATAGATCTATCCTCAATATACCTCTCTCAGTAATTGATAGAATCAATGAAGAGTCTATTTTTCTCTTCTGGTACAAGTTGATGAATTTTTTATTTATTTTTCCAAGCATGAAACTAATTTATTTTCTTCCCCCTCCTCCTTTTTTTTTGTTGTTGTTTATTTGTTTGCTTGTTTTGAAGGTCTCGCTCTGTCACCTGGGCTGAAGTGCAATGTGGCCCGATCATGGTTCACTGCAGCTGCAAACCATGGGCTTAAGAGATCCTCCCTCCTCAGTCTCCTAAGCAGCTGGAACCACAAGTAATTATTATTTATTGCAATTATTATTTATTGTAGATGGCTTTTTTCCTCATATGACACTTCTGACATTGTGGTTAATACGTGAAAGTTGTGCTGACAGAAACTTTCCACTCCCAGTTAATTTTCTTGTTTTTTTTTTAGACATGGGGTCAGGCTGGTCTCGAACTCCTGACTCAAGCAATCCTCCTGTCTTGGCCTCCCAAAGTGCTGGGATTACAGGAATGAATTACTGTGCCTGACCCAGTTTCTTTTACAGGTTATAAAAGGGAAGCAACACCAGTCAGGTGAGTTGCAATGAGAATCAGAATCTCGGTCACGCCAAGACAGTTGCATTTCCCCTCAATAATTCCTGTCAGCTAAAACGTTTTGAAGTACAATAACATCAAGCCTTGAATATGCTTCTTATTTTAAATACTGTGATACAGTGCAACTCATTAAACCTTTTGAAAAGAGTAAAGAGAACTTGAAGTTGGGCATATTTTAAAGAAGCAGGTGATCTTCAGTTTTCAGAATGTTTACTTCCTAAGCACAAGAGACTGATAGTCAACACCAATCACCCAGATTCAGAAGTGGGCAACTCGCACGACATATAGGCCTAGGTATAGACCTGATTATGTCTAATGTACTGGATGACTCCTCTACGGTTGAACATTAGCATTCATGCTGTTCTAATTCTCCATACTGTATTTTATATAGAACTAGATCTCCAAATACAGAGAAGAAATACTATAGAAGAGTTTCATCCAATCTTCAGAAAAAATTTTAATGTCAAACAAGAAAAATCTGTTACATTACAATATCGCACCACAAATAAATATAATTCAGCCTGGGTAAAAATGTTCTTAATTTCTTCTCTCCCTTCTTATTTGTAGTGTCAACAGATCAAAAGGCAAGTATACTCTAAAATCAAATCTAAAGATCTAATTTGTTTTTCTTTTTACTTTACTGCTTATTAGCCCTCATAAATAATAACCAGCTAACTGGGACATGGAAGTTTTATTTTACTTGGTTCAGAAAGAAAAGTTTACTTATGGCCATGAAAATATTCTTGTAACACAAATTAAAATAAAAAGCCTAATATTCCCTCCTTTATTCTATTGACAAACACCAGAATCAAACAAATGGGAATGAGAATAAAAGATTTGGGACTATCAGGGGCCTTAGAGGCAGTTTAGCTAAACAATCTCACTCACATATTGGAAAAATGAACTTTGAGCATAGTAAGAAACCTATCAAGGTAACACAGAGTATCACTGGCAGAAAGTGGCTAGAGAGTCTGGTTTTGTCTATTCATTAGCTCAGCATCCCTTTTTTTTTTTTTTTTTATGAAATGCTGTCTTTTCTAGCATTTTGGAATACCAGCACACCAGCTTCTTTAGTTTGTGAGTAAGCAATATACGAGAGATATAAAGTAACCCACTCAATTGTGCATTGGAAGTAGATAGAAACCTCTTTTGAACAACTGGGAAGTAGAATGAGTAGCACAAGCACGTATTCTCGTTGCTGCAGCAGAGGGAAGAAAGAATTAAGTTGACCTTATTTTTCCATTTAAAGAAATGAAGGCAGAAACTGCAATGAGAATAAATATGGCGTTACTGTTCAACCAAGAGGCTAATATTTATATCATTTTAGAAAAATGTAATTATTATTTATTATAGCTGGCTTTTTTCTCATGTGACACTTCTGACATTATGGTTAATACATGAAAGTGTAGCCAGGCTCGGTGGCTCAGCCTGTAATCCCACGCCTTGGGAGGCTGAGGTGAGTGGATTGCCTGAGCCCGCGGGTTCAAGACCCGCCCGGGCAACTTGGTGAGACCTCATCTCTACAACAAATCAAAAAATTAGCTGGGTGTGGTAGTGCGCACCTGTAGTTCCAGGTACTTGGAAAGCTGAGTGGAAGGATCGCCGGAGCCCAGCAGGTCGAGGCTGCGGTGGCCGGGAGCGGTCACTGCACTCCAGTCTGGGCCACAGAGTGAGATTCCGACTCAAAAAAAAAATACATGAAAGTGTGCTGACAGAAAAAAAAAAAACAACGAATGGAGAAAAAATCAGCAAAGATATAGAAGAACTGAACAGCTCTACCAACCAAATGGGAACAATTTGTATTTATACAAAATACAACCTAATGATAGCAGATAAGTATTATTTATTATTATTCTTTTTCTAGAGATAGGGCTTTGCTCTGTCACCCAGACTGGAGTGCAATGATGCAATAATAGCTCACTGCAGCCTCAAATTCCAGGGCTCAAGCAGTTCTCATGGAATATCTTGCACGTGGAATATTCATCAAAATAGGTCATTTTCTAGGCCATAAAACAAGACTCATTTAAGAGAATTAACATCATACAAAGTATGTTTTCTAACCATAATGGAATCAAACTGGAAAATAATAGGAGAAAGAGAACAGGAAAATATCCAAACACTCGGAAATTAAACACCACACTTCCATGAGTCAAAGAGAAGTTTCAAAGAAAAAAAATTTTTAATGAGATTTGAATAAAAATTTAAACATAACATATCAAAATTTTGAGGATGAAGCTATTAAATATTAGATTAGAGGGAATAATATTAGAGGGAAATTTACAGCAGTAAATGTTCATATTATAAAAGAAAAAAATGTCTCAAACCAATGATCTAAGTATATGCCTTGTTAAGAAACAGAAAAAAACCGGGCTTGGTGGCTCAGCCTGTAATCCCAGCACTTTGGGAGGCTGAGGTGAGTGGAATGCCCGAGCCTGCGGGTTTAAGACCCGCCTGGGCAATTTGGCGAGACCTCATCTCTACAATAAATCAAAAAATTAGCCGGGAGTGGTAGCGTATGCCTGTAGTTCCAGCTACTTGGAAGGCTGAGGTGGAAGGCTGCAGTGGCTGGGAGCGGCCACTGCACTCCAGTCTGGGTGACAGAGTGAGACTTCAACTCAAAAAAAAAAAAAAAAAAAAAAAAAAGAAACAGGAAAAAGCAGACCACATTAAACACAAAGCAAACAAATGAAAGGAAATAATAATAAAGATAAGAGGAGAGATTAATTTAACAAATTAATGAAGTAAAGAGCAGAAATTAATAAAATTTAAAAACAGGAAAATAATAGAGAAAAAAAATCAGTGAAACCAAGAGATGATTCTTTGAAACACCAATAAAATCGATAAACTTCTAGTTAAACTGACCAAGAAAAAAACAAAGAAGACAACTTATAAATATGAATAATGAAAGAGGGAGCATTACCACAGACCCTACAAAGATTATAATATAAATGTGACAATTAAGGGAAAAGGTAAAAATTTCCTGAAACAAACTATAAAATCTCACCCAAGAAGAAATAGATATATTTTACAGTCCTATGTCTATTAGCAACAATGAATTTATAGTTAAAAAAAAACTTCCAACCAAGAAAACTCCAGGCCTAGATGCCTTCACTGGCAAGTTTTCTCAAGCATTTTCGTACCATTAATAGTCCTACACAATCTCTTCCACAATGTAGAACATGATGGATACTTCCTAACTCATTTTATGAGTCTAGTTTACTCTGATATTAAAACCTGACAAAGATATTACAAGAAAAGAATATTCACGAGCATATAAGCAAAAATTCTCAACAAAATAGTAGCAAATTGAATTCAGCAATAAAAAAATGATCATAACCAAGTGGGGTTTACCTTGGAAATGCAAATCTATTTCAACTTTTGAAAACCAGTCAGTTTCTTTTTCTTTTTTTTTTTTTGAGTTGGAGTTTCACTCCATCGCCCAGGTTAGAGTGCAGTGGCATGCTCACAGCCACACCAGCATTAACCTGCTGGGCTCAGGCAATCCTTCCGCCTCCGCCTTCCAAGTAGCTGGAACTGCAAGGTGCACACTACTACACCCGGCTAATTGCTTGATTTATTATGAAGACAATGTCTCACCATGTTGCCTAGGCTGGTCTCCAGCCCTCGGGTTCAGGCAATCCTCTCGCCTCAGCCTCCCAAAGTGCTGGGATTATAGGCATGAGCCACCACACCCAGCACCAATCAGTTTAATTTAGCTTATCAATAGCCTAAAGAAAAAAGGATATGTGATCAGGTTAGTAAATAAAGAGCAAACATTTGACAAAATTCAGCATTCACTCTAGATAAAATCTTTCAGCAACCTAGGGAAAAAAGGAACTTCCTCTACCTAAAAAAGGACATCTACAAAAACAAAAACAAACATCTCAGCCAAGATTATTCTTAATGGCAAACAATTGAATGCTTTCCCCCAAATATTAGAAAGAAAGCAAAGATGTCTACTTTCACCACTTCTATCCAACATTGTACTGAATTCCCTGACCAGTGCAATAGGCAAGGAAAAAATAATAATAAATGGCATACAAATTGTAAAGGACAAAATAAAAGTGTCTCTATTCCCAAATGATATATAATTGTCTACACAGAAAAACTCCAAAGAACTACAAACAAGCTCTTAGAGGCTGGATGCGGTGGCTCAAACCTGTAATCCCAGCACCCTGGGAGGCCGACGTGAGAGGATTGCCTGAGTCCGCGGGTTTGAAACCAGCCTAGGCAACATGGTGAGACCTCCTCTCTACAATAAATCAATTAGCTGGGCTTGGTAGCACGCGACTGTAGTTCTGGTTACTTGGAAAGCTGAGATGGAAGTATCATACACCTGAGCCCAGCAGGTGAACGCTGGGGTGGCTGTGAGTATGCCACTGTACTCCAGCCTGGGTGACAGAGTGAGACTTCAACTCAAAAACAAAAAAGCAAACTATTGGAACTAATAAGTGAAGTTAGCAAGGTTGCAGGATGCAAGGTCAGTATTTTCCTCATCCTAGATCTTTTTCTTTGTAAACCAGTTCTCCAGAAGGCCCTGGACCACTGTAGCTCCCCTTTCTCATTTGCAGTTCTTAAGAATAACTATAGAATTTGCTGGGAACACAACATCCTGAGTTAGGGAGGAACAGATCAGAACAACCTCGACTCTATTCCAGTCCCCCTGCCCAGAAACAAGATGTCCTGCAATGCTTTATCCCAGTGTTTCCTGATGCCCCCAAGGTATGAAACCCAGGGCAGACTACTTTCTAGGGTCCTACAGCTGCGATGCAAGAGGCACACATGCAGATGAGATTCCCTCTTCCCTGGATGCCTTTCCTGAGCCTTGGGAGACCAGCTTGCGATGAGACCTGGGCTTCTGTTTTTCCCTTGCTGCCTATGGGTAAGTTGTTTGTTTCATAGAATTTTCCCTTTTATCCTAGTTGTCATATTAATATTTGAGACAGCTTACATCAAATTTCAAGTTAAAAATCAATTTCAGGTAATGTGTGGGTGTCTTTATTAAATTAAGTTATTTTCCTTATATTTCTTGTCTGTTACATATTTTTAAACTATGAAGAGATGCTTTAACTTATCAAATGTTTTTTCAACATCTTTTGAAGTGATTCTATGGTTTTTTTTCCTTTGATCTGTTAAAGTAGTGAATTATATTAATGAATATTAATAGAATGAATAGATTATTATTTTATTTATTTATTTATTTTTTTTGAGTTGGAGCCTCACTCTGTCGCCCAGACTGGAGTGCAGTGGCCGCTCCTGGCCACCGCAGCCTCGACCTGCTGGGCTCCGGCAATCCTTCCTCCTCAGCCTTCCAGTAGCTGGAACTACAGGCACACGCTACCATGCCTGGCTAATTTTTTTGATCTGTTGTAGAGATGAGGTCTCGTCAAGTTGCCCAGGCACGTCTCGAACCCACGGGCTCAAGCAATTCACTCACCTCAGCCTCCCAAGGTGCGGGATTACAGATTGAGTCACCAAGCCTGGCTAGAATGAATAGATTTAATAATAGAAATGGTGAGGTATTTTTGCCTTATAAGATAAATGATACTAGTCATGATTTATATTTAATTTGCTAATGCTATATTTTGAATATTTACTACTGTGTTCATAAACAAGATAAATCTGTCATATTATTTTCTTGTCCTATTCTTGTCTAGTTTTGGTGACAGGATTATATGAGTCTCAAAAAATGAATTGGGTTGCTTCTAATTTTTTTCTTTGCTTCTAATTTATTTATTAGCTTCACATGCAGTAAGTCCTTTGAATCTAAGGATCTGTGTCTTTCTTCAGTTTTAGAAAATGTACTTTATTATTTATTCGATCACCCATGCTCTCTATTCCTCTCTGCTCCTGCCTCATGAACAGATGTTGAAACTTTAGATGCTATCCTCTATGTATAACTTTTCTTTCATTTTGTTAATCTCTTTATCCCTCTGTACAGCACTCAGAGAATTCCTCACGTCAAATTTCAAGCTTACTAATTTTATCTAGCCATGAACTATGTGCTTTTCACTCATATGTTGAGTTCTTTTCTAACAAGAATATATAGTTTTGAAATTTTCAAAGATTCCTATTGGGATCTTTTTAATAACTATTTGTTCTTGTTTCACCTATGTAATTCCTTCCTTTCTCTGTCCAATAATAACTGCAATCTTTTTATTTTTATTTTATTTTTTTGAGTTGGAGTCTTACTCTGTCGCCCAGACTGGAGTGCAGTGGCCACTCCCAGCCACCGCAGCCTCGACCTGCTGGGCTCCGGCGATCCTTTTGTCTCAGCCTTCCGAGTAGCCAGAATTACAGGCATGCGCTAGCACACCTGGCTGATTTTTTTATTTATTGTAAAGATGAGGTCTCGCCAAGTTGCCCAGGCAGGTCTTGAACCCGCAGGCTCAGGCAATCCACTCACCTCAGCCTCCCAAAGACGCAGGATTAGAGGCTGAGCCACCGAACCTGGCTGCAGTCTTTTTAAAGTCTTCAATTCTTTATTGACTTGTAAGTATATTTTTCCTTTCCCGTTTGTTGTCTTTCTTAATGGCACTAACGTTCCTCAATTATTTTTTGAGCCTTAACTGTTTTCTCGCCATTGTGATTCAGAGTCCCTGCTGGACAGCTAGGTGAGAACTGCCATGACTGGGAGGGTTTCAGTGAGAGACGGAGGAGTGCAAATATGCTGCGATTTGTTGGCTCCTCACCTGGGCAGTGATGCTTCTTGTTCCTGCCAGGTGTCACCAGTCACCTAAAGTACTTCCTGGTCTCTGATCCAAGCTGCCACTCCACTTTTCTCACCTAAAGGCAGATGCCTTCCACCTTGTCCCTTGACCAATGGTCAATCCAACTGGCTGCTCCCCACAACAAACTTCAGCTAGTAGCCCCTGGGGTCTCTTCTGCCCTGTTTACATCACCTCTAGGCCCAGAGCATCATTCAGAACTCTCCCACATACACCTGCTTTGAAGTTTCTTTTTTCTTTTTCTTTTCTTTGTTTTTTGTTTTCAATCAGAGTGGCACACACAGCCACTGCAGCTTCAACCTGCGGGGCTCAGGCGATTCTTCAACTTCAGCCCTCCAAGTAGCTGGAACCATAGTCGCATGCCACCATGCCTTGCTAATTTTTTGATTTTATGGTAGAGATGAGGTCTTACCAAGTTGCCCAGGCAGGTCTTGAATCCCTGGGCTCAGGCAATCCTCTCACCTTCACCTCCCAAAGTGCTGGAATTACAGTCGTGAGTCACTGCGGCCAGGTATTTTTTCTCTCTTTTATTTTTTTTTTTTAGAGACAGTGTCTCACTCTGCCACCCAGGCTGGAGGGCAGTGATGAGATCATAGCTCACTGCAGCCTTGAACTCCTGGGCTCAAATGATCCTCTTGCCTGAGCCTCCCAAGTAGTTGGGACTGCAGGTACATGCGACCACACTGGCTAATTTTTTTTTTTAATTTTATAGAGATTGGGTCCACTATGTTGCCCAACTGATCTCAAACTTCTGGCCTCAAGTGATCCTCCTGCCTCAGCCTCCCAAAGTGCTGGGATTACAAGGGCGAGCCACCACACCCAGCCCTCTGCTCCGAAGTTTGAGTATAATCTGCCATCTGTTTTCTGCCTTTTCCAGAATCATGCTGCTTCTAACCTACTAAAAGTCCCTTTTCTTGCTTTCAAATGGAATTATGTATGGTGTTTGCTTGTTTGTCCTGTTTCTCTCACATATATTATTTCTGTGCATTTGATACAGGGGAAGAAAGATTGCATGCTCAGTCCACCACCATCTTGAAACTGACACCCTCTCCCTTTATATTTCCTGTTCCCTTTCTCCCTCCACAATGCTGCCCCAACCTCAGATACCTGACCTTGTGATCAAGGGCTCAGGAGGCTGTTAAAACTTCTTCTTAGGAAAAGGAACTCAAAAGCTGCTTGGTGTTGATTAGTTTTTACCCCAGTCACCCTTTAGATATAACTTCTGTGTTCTAAAGTCAAGAATACAAAGCCCAGCATGACCCACCCCTCCAAGAAGTCCTTTGCCCAGGAACAGTCCAGCATAGATTTTGTGAAAATAGGCTTTATTATAATAAAATGTCTTTTTAAACAAATACTCCCACCATTCCACACCCCTGGAGACCAAGGTGGGGGTGGGGATTCAGTCAAACAATCTCCCACCACAGTGAAGGAAACATGCAAAGAAACACTCACCCAGTAGAGGTTTGGGGATGGGATGGTTAAGGTAAAGGTGGAGAACTCCCCCACCCCACTCTGAACAGGGAATGTATGAAAATAGCTGCATAAATCTGTCCTCTTCCCCAGCCCCTGGACTCCAACAGGGGCCAGAGGAAAATGATGCAAAAGAGAAGTTGAATCCAATGAGCAAAATAAGGCAAACCCAACTCCTGCTTTCTGCCTGACGGCCCCCTGGGTCTTGGGGATGGAACCACACAGGGGCCAGGAGGCCCTGGCAGGGAGGGGTGGAGCACGATGGGGGCGGGGTGAGGCCCGCTTTGGCATGGCCTTTCTCCTTCCCGGGCCTGTGCAGTGGTAGCGAGATGGAGGAAGCTGGACTGAGGCACTGAGTATGTACATATATACATGGCTCCGCCCACCTGCCCTTGGGGAGGTGGGGCTCCAGGAGAATCCAGTGCAAACTTTCCTTCAGGGTAGGGAAGACATGATCAGGATAGCCAGAGCCATCAGAGGGAACGACCCCTTTCTCCCTCCAGGATCCCATCCTGGGACCCTGGGAGATGGGAGGCCCACAGAAGGGACTAGCACAGCATTGAGGAGGTGTTGGACCAGGAGTCACGGGTCCTGAATCCAGTCCTGGCTCTGATTGAGGTGCTCACTGACCTTGGCCAGGCTACTTACTCACGATGGGACTCAGTTTCCCCTCCTGTCAGAGGAAGGTGCCCATCTAGAGGATTCATCCTTAAGGACTTATCCAGCTCTGACCTTCACCAAGTCTCTGTGATTCCCGTCCAAGTACCACAGTGTTAACTCAGAAGAACAGGAGTTCTGGGCCGAGTGTGAGCCTTCCCTGCTCAGCCAGGGCAGTGATCTGGGGGCCTCCAAGGACCTCTTCTGCCCACAGGGTAGGCCACAGCTTCACTCCTTCTTCCCAGAGCCCAGTTTCCTGAGGAGTTGCTTCCCCTTGGAGAGGAGACCCCGTACCTTCTCACTTGTGCCCTGTGGCTCCCTCAGTTCAATCCTGGGGGGACTGCCAGGGATGGAGGCTCAGGGCCAGGCTAGGGGAGCCCAGGGGCCTTGTGTCGTACTGACCCCGTCCTGGAATGTGAGAGAGAAGGGGCAAGGTCAGGGCCTGACTCCCTGCCCCTCCCCCTCCCTTTCTCTAGAAGTTCAGGGGCCTGCAGCCTGCCATATCATAGAACCATGACCAAGAGCTGGAGCCTCACCATCCACCATTGCCTGGACACACAGAGCACAGGAGGCGAATGTGGGAGGATACTTAGGGAGCACTGAGCCGGGAGTCCGATGGGACACAGTCTCCATTCTGCTTTGTTCACTTGTGACCCTAGGCAAGCCCATTGCTTTCTCTCTACAGGGGGCTGGGCTGACAGAGCTCAAGAGTTCTCAGAACCTGTCTCTCAGGATGAGAGCCCCAACTTCCCACATGTCATCCCCCTCCCAGTAAAGGAGAAAAGCAGCTGGCCCCTCCAGGGAGGCCCTTCCCCCACATCCAAGGAGTGCCCTGAGGATGTCAAGAAGTGGAGCCAGTACCACTCCAGGGGGGTGGGGATCTGGATCTCCCTTAAGGGCTCCAGAGGACTGCAGGGAGGCCAGAGCCCAAAGGGACTCACAGCTGGGGCATCCCTCAGCCCCCACCATAAGCTCTGGAGGCCATACTCCTCTCCTTGAGCATCAACTCCCTCGAAGAATCTCCTCCTAGCTTCATCTGCAACCCTGAGCCACTCCCTCAGCCTCAGGCCCACCTAAGCAGTGCTCCTTAGTGGCCTAAGGACAGGGAGTTGGGGAACAGAGAAGCCACCAGAAAGTCTCCTGCAACTACATTCCCACACCCTTACCTACACCTTCTGTAGCTGGCATGGCCTTGTCAGCTCGTGCCAACCTGCATGTCTTCCCCCCCGCTCCCTTCCTCAAGCCCCCACTTGCTGCCCAGAGCCTGGCAGGCTCCCAGTCAGAACCAGTTACAGAGCCCAAACCAGAGACAAGGAAAGTGGGTGCACTGGTAAAGCCAACCTCTCCTCTCCAAGGCCCTGGCAAGGAGGCAGGGCTGCACACAAAGAGACCTGCTCAGGCCTAGAAGTCAGAGCATCTTTCCCTGGGGAGCCCCAGGCCTTCCACACCCTCCCGGGGCTCCTTCCACAACATCACGGGAGAAGGAGGTTGTTGGGGAGACAAAGGAAGGGGGTTTCTGAGACCCAGAGAAAAATGGCTTGGGGTTATCTGTGGATCTCAATTATTCAAGGCCCCCATTTTTAGCCTCCAAGCAGAAAAAATTGAGAGTTGTAGTAAAATCCACATCGGACACCCTTGATAGGTCACGATGCAGAAGGAGAGAAGACTGTTATAGTGGCATTATAGTGTCATCTTGTCATCAATAACAATTACAATATTATAATACCACAGTCATAGAGTATCATAATACCACTGATGAGTCATAACATGGATGCCATGTAATGTGCTACAAGCTGCACGTGTTATAGAATAGGAGGCATCAGCTAATATGAGACATCACATACTAAGATGACATGTAGGCCGGGCGTGGTGGCTCACAGCTATAATCCCAGCAATTTGGGAGGCCGAGGTGAGAGAATTGCCTGAGCCCACGGGTTCAAGACCAGCCCGGGTAACTTGACAAGACCTCGTCTTTACAATAAATCAAGAAAAATTAGCCGGGCATGGTGGCACATGCCTGTAGTTCCAGCTACTTGGAAGGCTGAGGCAGAAGGATTGCCTGAGACCAACAGGCTGAGGCTGTCAAACCCATGAGCGTGCCACTGCACTCCAGTCTAAGCAACAGAGTGAGACTCCAACTCAAAAATAAAATAAAATAAAATAAAAATAAGATGACATGTATTCCTATGACAGCTGGCACTGCCCAGGGTAAAGCCAAGGCAAGAGAAGCAGGGAGGGGGAGGGGTGATTCTACAAGCAAATCTGGCTCATGACAAGATCTCCCTCCCCTTTCCCTGGAAGAAAGTGGAAAAGCTAGGTCAGCTCCAGCTTTGGAGACAAAGGCGTGCTTTGTCTGATTTTGGTCAAGTGGGCGCGGGGGTCACACAGAGGGCCAGTCCCCCACTTACATGTTGCTCTCTCTACATATATCTATCTCCATCTAGCACTGGACTCTTCGCCTCCTCGTTCTCTGAGAACAGGGAACAAAGAGGGGAGACGGGTTATCCACAGACCCACGTGCTCTCCTTCCATCCCGCTACAAGATGGCCTGTGTAGAACTACTGCACATGGAAGCCCTGGGTTTTCGGGTTGGGGCTTGGCCTCTTCAACTCTCCCTGGGGTCTGAGGGTGGAGGCTTAATGGTGCTCCACCCACCCAAGGAGAGGCAAACTCTAGGAATGAGAACCCAGGAGGCTGGGCCTGACTGGGCAACTGGCTTCTAAAGGCACCTGGGAGGCAGGAAGATCCAGTAGGGTGGGAGGACCCTGAAACAGGCACGATGACTGGCTAGAGGTGTGGGCGCAGAGGGTCTTTTTCCATAGGGTTCCCCACTTGCATCAGCCCCAGGGTGTTGGCAGCTGGGTCAGATGGCCTGGGGGTCAAGGACACAGCTATCGCCCCCCTGCAGAGAGGGACACATACTGGGGAGAGCTGCCCGACAGGGCTCCCCTTGAGCAGTAAATCGGGAGCTCCACCCTGGACACAGTTATCACCCTGCTACACGTCTCCCGAAACACCGTCCTGGCCCCACAGCCACACCAGCAGGGTGGAGACCACACTGCGAGGTGGGGCCCAGCTCCTCACTGACCTGGCTCTCAGCTTGGGGTGTTCCGGACTCCCTGTCCAGGCTGCCTGACTCAGGCCCAAGGCCCTCCAGAAAGTTGGATGGAACCAGGCCCCTTTGTCCATTTAATTCACCCTGAGGAGAAGAGGCTGGTGAGACAGACCAGGAAAGAGGCCCCAGCCCTGCCCCCTCGACCCTGAGGCCCCTGGGGAAGGACAGGGGCCCAAATCACTGCTCCATTCCCCCAGGCTTCCATCAGGATCCCCCATCCAGCTCCCTGCCCAGCTCTGGCAGATGGAGTGTGGTGCACACGCCCCCACACAATGTTCTCACATAGTAGAAACCGTCATCGTCCATGCCCCCGAACACGGTAATCACGTCCCCTGCCCGGAAGGGCAGCTCTGCCTGTAGACAGCAAGAGGCAGGCATCAGGCCGAGAGAGGTCCTGCCACTCGCCTCTTTCACTGGGCTCCATCTGAGGGTCCTCACCTCCACGTCCATGTTGGGGGAGCTCTCCCGGGGGTTATAGTCAAATGCAGCCACCATGGAACGGGGAGCTTTTAGGTCAGCAGAGGGCACCAGCTTGAGGGGACCTGCAGGGGAGGGAAGAGAAGACTCAGGACTCTCTCAAGACCCCCCACCCCATCCTATCCCCTGTTAACCCCCTGTTACCACCCTCCATTAGTTGTAGCCCCTGGGGAGAGGCAAGAGGGGTTGCCTATCCCGTTTCTTTCCCGTCTCCCCTGTCCCAGGATGGCCCCTCACCTGGACAGAGCTGGGCAGGGCCTTCCAAGTCAGCTGTGAAGAGAATGTGCCTGTGAGGCCCATCCCTCCCTTCCCTTATCATCCTGGGCTGGGGTAGAGCAGGGCAGGCAGGATGCTCGTCCTCACACAAGGGATGCAGGAGAGAAGGAGGCTCGGGAGCACAACCACCCAACCCTTTGGTTTGGCAGGGAACTAAGGCCCAGAAAGGGCAAATGACATGCACCAGGTTGCACAGATTTTACAGTCAGGTGCCTGCGGGGACAGAGATCTCTGCGAACTGACCCCTGTTCCCACCCGAACGAAATCCTCCACTTGGGGGGTAGATGTGGTAAAGTCCGCCCTGACTCCCTTTACCTGCTCAAAACCACACAAGGGTCTCCCCCTAGAGCCAAGCAATGCCATGCCTACCCACACACACATCCTCACAGGCCACTGAGGGAGAATGGAGTCTTACTCACCTTTCTTGGAGCGGCGGGGCTTGGGAGGAGGCCCAGCTGTGCCCGCTGTGGCGTACACAAAGGGACCGTTCCCTGATCCAGGAAGGCAAGTAGATGTAAGAGAAAGAGATGGGGCAGAAGGTGGTAGGACAGTGACTCGCGTTTTCTCTCAGGGCTGTGTTTGGGTGCCTGAACTCATTTCTCAAGGGCCTTCACCTCCCATCTGACCTCTAGGACCCCAAATTCACTAGCATCACTGTATTTTCCAAAACAGGCCCATCCCCTCAGCAACTACAGACTCCTGCTCCATGCAGCCAGCCTGTGAGTGTGGCCATCCTCTGCCCCAAGGCCTGCTAGGTTCTGTGGTTCTATTAGGCTCTGGGTAAATGGAGCACCCCAGACACACTAATGACTCAGGGTGGAGAGGAGTTGCAACTGGGGTGGTGGGAGGTGAGGGAGGGAAGCAGCAGGTCATACCTGAGTCCTCAAGGAGAATATCTGGAGACATATAACCCCGCTGCAGCAGGTGCTGTCTCCCAGCAGGACTGTCCACGGCCACCTCGGCCACCATATTGCAGGGGATGTAGCCTGTCCGGCCCCCACCTTCCCCTCGGTAGAAGCCATCAGCATCCTTCTCCCCAAACACCTGATGGCAAAGACCAGCGATCTCAGGAGGCCAGCTCAGCCTGTGCCCCCAGGCCCCAGACCCAGAAGTACCCCACTAGGCACTGCAGAAGAATGCTCTTCCTTTGCAGGTGTGGAATGGAGAAAAGGAAAACAGCAAAGAACAGAGTCAGCAGGAAAAGAGAAAACAGACCTTTCTGTATCATCCTCACCCATTTCCTCTGTCCATCCCAGACTGAATCTCCCTAACCTCAGAGAAACAGCAAAAAGCTTTCCATCAATATTGGAAGGAATAATAAAAACAGTAGTGTCAGCTGCAAACAGTTACATGATGCTATGCACCAGGCAGTTTAAGTGCCTTATGTACATTGGATCATTGAATCCACAAACAACCCTGTGAGGTAGAAAATAATATCCCCATTTCACCCATGAGAAAACTGAGTCCCAGAGGGCTTAGGCAATCTTTTCAAGTTTACACAGTTAGAACCAGCAGAGTCGCGGTCCAAACCCCATCATCTGGCTCTAGAAGCTGTGTTCTCCACCATGACTCAACAGTACATCCAGGGGAAGAAAGGAAGGAGGAGGGGGGACCTAGCTAGAGCCTGGAACTCTGGGCCCAGATAGCGAGTCAGTCACCTTCAGGATCTGACCCTCCCGGAAGGGAAGCTCTTCTTCTCCAGCATCAGGGTTAGGCGACATTGACACAGGGTCATAGTCAAACAGAGCCACAAAGATCCTGACAGGTAGGTCCTGGTAAGTCAGCGCTTCTGGGGGACTCCTCGGAGGGACTGTGGAAATGAATGGAGAGAGGGCAGGGATTCAGTGAGCTCTGGCCCAGGGTTTAGGAAAGCCTAGTCCAGCCCAGCCTAGCCCAACCCCCATTGGGGCTCACCCAGCTCAGCAGTGCCTGGCCTGGGGGCTCGGGTCCCTCTCTTCCGGGGGTCCCTCCGCCCAGAGCTGTCCTGCCCTCTGGGCTCCCCAGTCTCTGTTACCTGCAAAGAGAGGGCAACAGATGGAAAAAGTGACACACCATCCCTCTGGCAAGCCCACACTCCCCCAGCTCTGCCCCATCAGCGTAAGCAACATAGCAGAACAGGAGCACAGCCTTCCTCTACTGGAACCAGGACCCAGCTGGCGACCCCAGACATGTCCACAGAGAGAGGATGGGCAGAAGGAGAGGCCCCAGCCCCAGCCCACTGGAAGATGAGTGCAGCAGAGGGGACTGCTTTTAGCCGAGGAGCGTGTGAGAGGAGGACCTCCTGTCAGCATCAGGGTGGGTGACCCTGGACATCACAGTCAGTGTCCTGAAGCCATAACTAGCTACGCAGAGGAAAGGGTGACCCTTCGTGAAGGCAGCAGCAGGCGACTAGCGACAAGAATATTGTGCATCCCAGTCTGATCAGCAGAAGCAGCGAAGCAGTGGAATGCGGGTGGGAGAAGGCGGGTGAGGGAGTCCGGAGGCCCGGCCCCACCTCTGCTGATGGAGGCGGCAGCGTGGAATGGGAGCGGTTGGTGGGCAGCAAGCAGGGCCACCAGGCGGCAGCAGGCAGGGTCTGCCCAGGGCGGGAGGCGGGCACGGACCCGGGAGAGTGGCTCCTTGGCTCTGCCCGTCGCACTGCGGCCTCTCCGCTCTGGCTCCCCTTTCTCCCAGGCCGGGAGGCGTGGGTAGGGGTTGGGGCCTGAATTGGCCTTCAGAGGCCCTCTGGGCCTTCCCACCGGTGCGGTGCCCCAGGCCTCCCCATCTCCAGGGTAGCAGGAGCTGGTGATGCTGACGCCCCCGCTGCCCGCCTCCTGCTCGTCCTCTGAATCGTATTCGATGCTGATTTCCAAGCACTTGGGGGAGAGGCAGCTGGCCAGGCCAGATTCCAGGGCCTGGCCGCGGGGGCACCTCCGGGAAGGGCCCGACCGCCCTCTCCCACCAGCCTCCGGTCCACCCCTGGTGCCCTCAATCACAGGGAGGCCACCCCTCTCCCTCATGGGGCCTGGTCGTCCAGAGGCCTGGGGCCCGCTGTTGCTGAGAAGTCGGCTGCAGTGTTCACGGGGATCTGGAGGCCGCCTGCGGCTTGGAGGCTTCTCAGGGGAGCCCCCTACTCTCCTCCGGCTGCTTCCACCAACTAGTCCTGGTATGTCCTCCAGGCGGTCCCCGGCCCTGGAGGGCTCAGGAGACAAGGGACACTGGCCAGGTCCTCGGGACTGACCACTGTCACAGCCCAGCCCCAGCAATGCAGGTTCAGGCGGGCCAGAGTCTCGGGAAGAAGGGCCTGCCTCTGGCTTCTCCTCCTCCTCGACTTCCTCTTCCTCCTCCTCGGGGATGCTAAAGAGCTTCTTGCTGCAGAACTGCTGGACAGGCAGCTCCAGGATCTGCTCCAAGATCTCCTCGTCGCTGTCAGTCTCAGAAAAGGGGTCTGGCTGGGGCTGAGGGAAGGGAGAGGGTGGGAGTAGACAGTAGCGGGGAAGAGAGGTGCGTGGGGAAGAGAAGAGCTATGATCTGTGTCCTCACACGAGGGCAGGGGTTACGGGCAACCCCATAGCCCCCCGTCAGCCTCCTCCAAGAGGAAAGAACCAGAGGGACAGTGGCTAGCCCAAAGTCACACACATGTCCAGGCAGAGCCAGAAGAAGAACCAGGGAACACACCCAAGTGGACAGGCCCCAGCCCCTGTGCGCCAGGAGCATGGGGGAGCAGGTCATGCCTGTTGTAGTGCAGAGGCCTCCCATCCCCTCCCCAGAAGCTCCCAGCACAAAAATCTCAGATGCCACCAGCTTTCCTGGCCAGGACGCTGCATCTGGTGAGCTGGAGAGAGAGAGGGTGAGGAAAAGAGCTTCTCCTCCTCCTCCCCTTTCTCCCCAGGAGGGCCGAGGCAGCTCCTGAACCACTTCCTGCTTGCTGCTTAGGAAGAGCCCAGGCCTCAGACCTAGAATGTTGGTGGCACTCAGTGGTGGCTAGAGCAGCTGCTGACATGTGGGGTGGAGGCCCCGGAGCCCGAGGTCTGGGGCCCGCCTGCCTCTCCTCATCCGTTACCTTGGCCCCATTCTCCCTGATGCTATTGCCAGCAGGCTGCTTCTGGGAGGAGCAAGTCCTGGAAGCCAGCTCTTCTTCCTCCTCCTCCTCCTCCTCTTCCTCCTCCTGAATGTCTGACAGGTCTGAGTTGCGGCTGTGGTCCACAAGAGAGTTCCCCAGACGAACCCCGAGCTCTATATCCTCCCTCTGCAAGAGACCAAACAAGGCAGCAGAGATGGGAAGGGCAGTGAGGGAGCACAAGAGGTCTACGTGGGGTCAGCCCCGGCCACAATAAAAGGGGTCCCTTGACAGAGGGAGAAAGAGTCCTGTCCAGAATGAGGGGTGCACACAATGGGGGGTGCAGGGGTGGGAGAAGGGGGATGGGAATCAAAGGGGGCAGAGAAATCTGGGAAGAAAAATGTAACAAAGAAACAGACACACAGCACAGACAAAGGTATCAGAGCTGGGTCAGAGCAGAGGACAGGCAGAGACAGTGACCAGATTTAGGCTGGCAAAAGGCCGGGAGACAGGCTCTGATTCTTTGAGATGACACAGTGTGTCCCAACCCCCTACCTCAGCCCGGGGCCTCAGCCCAGACCCGGGGTCTCCTCCTTGGCCTGCCTCAGTACTTGGCACCTGCTGGGCCGGTGCTCCCTGGGTGGGGCAGGGTGCTGGGCAGGCCTCTCCCGAAGTCCACTCTGTCTGCTGCTCAGCTGGTGAGGGAGCTGCAGGGCCAGGACCCTTGTTGCCCAGGGTTGGCTCACCAGCTCTCCTCTCCTCTGAGGTGCCCATCACAGCTGCCCCAGCCTCCTCCTGGAACAGAGCATGCTGAGGAAGGGCCCAGCCCCACTCCCCTCTCCCAGCCTGCACCGGCTTCTCCCTCCCCCAGACAGGATACCTGGGAGCAAGGTGCTGGAGGTTCCTCTTGGGACCCTTTCGGTGTCTCTCTGGGAGGGCTTGCTGGGGGGGGTCCTGGGGGCTCTTGAGTTCCATGGGGGGCAGGGTGCTGGAGAGGAGAGCTGGGGTCTCCAGGCCCTGGGGAGGCTGGAGCAAGGGGTGGTCTGGCCTCTGGGCTTGGCCGTGGTGAGGGGCAGGAGACCTGGGCTGGCAGGCAGGCCGGAGCCAGGGCTGGAGTGACGGGAGCTGGGATGGAGTCGGCCGACTCGCCATGGGGCGACATGGTGCGCACGGCCACCTCGCGGCACACCTGCAGCAGCTGCAACTGGGACAACTCCACCAGCACACTGCCTGCAGTGGGCGAGGCCACCTCCATGATCTGCAGGGTCAAGGGAACACAGGAGAGGAGGGGGAGGCTGAGAGAGCCCAGTGTGAGGATGCAACAACAGCGCAGCTAGCGTGGTGCCAGGCATTGCGCTGATATGCCTTATCTCATTTAATCCTCCTCGCCACATGGCTTCAGTGGTGGAACAGTTTTCAAAGACGTCATGTGCTGCCAAAGCCCATGTTCTTAACCAATCTGCCACATGGTGCCCAAATGACAGGGTCTAGGCCTCTCTGTGCCAGGCCAGGGAGCTTAGGCTTCTGAGCATGGCAAAGAAGGACCCATATCCACTCCCAGGGTATGGCAGGCAGAGCCCCCGGGCCATACCTTCTGCCCATCAGCATAGATGGCGTAGCCTGTGACCCGGACGCCATTGGAGGTGCCAGCAGCATCGATAGTGACTGGGAGCCAACTGATGATCAAGATCCCGGGGGAGGGCCCTGCCTCAATCTGCACATCCAGAGGGGCATCGGGTGGGCCTAGGGGAGAGGGGACATAAGACCTAGTCATGTGAGACACTCCCTGCCAGAGACACCAGCCCAGTTTGCCACTTCCCCCGTGACACAGATAGGGCCAGTTTCCCCCTTCCTCCGTCACCTGGCCTCCTGGGTGTTAGGGACACCAGGGCCCGGCCTGCCTACCTGCTGGGAGTGTGGTGAACTGCAGGGTGGCAGCCCGCTGCTCCGGCCTCTCCCTTCCTGGTTCCCAGGGCCCTTGCAGTGGGAGCTGAGCCTCCACTCGGGCCTGATAGGGTGTGCCAGGCCGTAGGTGACAGAAGGTGACCCAGTAGGTGCTGGGGCGGGCAGGTGGGCACTCTTCCCCATTGAGGTAGATGGCATGGGCCAAGTTGCTATTGCTGGGCACCCAGGTGATCTCAGCAGATGTGGCTGTCAACCGATGGACCCGCAGCCGGCTGGGTACCAATCCAGCCCGAGCACCCACCGCCAAGCAACAACGCAGAGGGTCGGAGGTGCCCCGACTGGTCAGGGCCTGGACAGAAACATGGAGGGGCCCGGCCTGCAGGTCCAAGTTCTCCAGCACAGCCTTGGGCGGCGCCCCGGGCCCCAGAGCCTGACGCAGCTCCCCATTCACGCAGATATGGAAGCCCCGTAGCTCTACTTGCTCAGGAGGAGGCTCCCAGGCCAGCACCACGCTGTGGGCCAGCTGCTTGAGGACCACCAGGCGGCGGGGGTAAGGCACAGCTGGAGGCTCGCCCAGGCCCTCGGGTGCGGGGCTCAGACTGAGCTGGTCCCCTGCATCCTCCTCCTCAGGTCTGGGCTGGCTACGTCCCCCGCTGCTCTGGCCCCCGCTGCTGCTGCCACCCCCACCTCCACTCAGGAAGCTGAGTTCAGGGCCTGAGCTGTGGGACAAGTCAGCCAGCTCCGGAGGGAGGGAGGTCAGGAGGTCGTCATCAGACACACGCTCCACAAAATTGGAAGGGACCAGGCCCCTACGGCCATCCATGAGTTCTCCTGGCAGAGGGGGGACAGGAAAGGGCGGGGAAGGGGAAGGCAGACAGAGAATAGATGATTAAAAAATAAATGTATTTTAGCAACAGTTAGTGGGTGATCGTAAGCATTTGATTCAAATCAACATTTAACTGTCAGTGCTTTTCAAAGACAAGAGCAGGCCAGGCGCCATGGCTCATGCCCATAATCCCAGTGATTTGGAAAGCAGAGGTGAGAGGATTGCTTGAGCCCACAGATTCGCGACAAGCCTAGGCAACTTGGTGAGACCTCATCTCTACAATAAATAAAAAAATTAAGTGGGCATGGTGGTGCGCGCCTGTGGTTCCAGCTACTTGGAAAGCTGAGGTGGGAGGATCACCTGAGCCCAGCAGGTAGAGGCTGTGGTGGCCGTGAGCATGCCCCTGCACTCCAACCCAGGTAACAGAGTAAGACTTCGACTCAAAGAAAGAAAAAAAAAGAGACAAGAACAGTAAAGATCTGGATGAGCGAATTATTGGTTGCTTGTGCAATAATGGCATTCTGGTTATATAGGAAGTGCTTCCTAAATTCGAATGTGCATATGAATCACATGGAGATACGTTAAAATGCAGATTTCAATTCAGTTAGGTCTGGGTAGGGCTGAGATACTGTGTTTCTTTCTTTCCTTTTTTTTTTTTTTGAGTTGGAGTCTCACTCTGTCACCCAGACTGGAGTGCAGTGGCCGCTCCCGGCCACCGCAGCCTCGACCTGCTGGGCTCCGGCGATCCTTCTGCCTCAGCCTTCCAAGTAGCTGGAACTACAGGCGCGCGCTACCACACCCAGCTAATTTGTTATTTCAATTGATTCAAATCAATTGAAACACAGCGATACTGAGTTTCTTACAAGCACCCAGGTGATGCTGGAGAAAGTCCATATTCTAGATTATAGGCTCAGCCTATAATCCCAGCACTTTGGGAGGCTGAGGCGAGTGGATTGCCTGAACCCATGGGTTCGAGACCAGCCCGAGCAACTTGGCGAGACCTCATCTCTATAATAAATCAAAAACTAGCCAGGCATGGGAGTTATTAGCTTTGGGAGGCCAAGGTGGGAGGATTGCTTGAGCCCAGGTATTCGAGACCAGTCTGGGAAATATAATGAGACCTCATCTCAACAAAATTTTTTTTTAAACTTATCTGGGCATGATAGCGCCCACCTGTAGTCCTAGCTACTGGGAGGCTGAGGCAGAAGGATCTCCTGAACCCAGGAATTTGAGGCTGCAGTGAGCCGTGATTGTATCACTGTACTCCAGGTTGGGCAACAGAGTGAGACCTCAACTCAAAAAAAAAATTGAAATAAAAATTTAATGTTAAGGTTGAAAAAATTAAACAAGTCAAGATGAGAAAACAGCTTCTATTGACTGAGTTTTACTTAGGCCTGAGGAGTGGGGGCTGGGGTGCCCCTCAGGTTCCCTTCATAAAAAGCAGACATCACAGATGGAGAGAGACACACCCTCCTCATCAGGGTAAGGGAAGGAGCCTTTGGACACAAAAGAAGTGCCAGAGAAAAGAGTCACTTGTGAGATCAGGATCCCTAACAGACCTACGTCAAAAGCATGACTGATGGCAGTCCGTCCAGGCAGCGACCAGTAGTTAAGTTTTGCTACCGTGTCAGTTCTCCTGAAGGCTTGACACTAGAGCATTTAAAAACATTTGTTGCAAGCCGGACTCGGTGACTCAGCCTGTAATCCCGCGCCTTTGGGAGGCTGAGGTGAGTGAATT